>NC_092280.1:1811300-1823800 GCF_036320965.1 Panulirus ornatus | reverse complement strand
CGGTGGAAGAGGACGAGAAAGTTCGACGTAGGATGGAAGTTGTGGGAATTGAAAGGTTAGCGGACCTCGGAGTTGGGTGGGAATTGGATAGGTTCGTGGAATAGATGGATAGAAGGGTTGAGGATAGTTGATTGTGTGGGATGTTGACGGGATGGCGCAAGACGGCGTCGGGGAGAGGAGGGGAAGGATGAACAGCTGGATTGACTGTGAGCAGATTGTCGCTCCTACGACCTAGGCCCTACGGACGGGCCCATGCCTGACTCATGGGTCAGCGGCGCTGATCCCCTGTGGGCACGAGAGAGAGAGAGAGAGAGAGAGAGAGAGAGAGAGAGAGAGAGAGAGAGAGAGAGAGAGAGAGAGCACGCCAGCGGGCTCAAGTAGTCCACACGCGTCACATTGTGATGAAGGGGACCTCAACAGCGACAGAAGTAGGTCACCCGAGGTGGGTGGATGGAGAGGCACACCCCCACCCACCCACCCCGTGATTAAAGGTGTGATTATGTAGATGATGGCGACATTGCATCAGACCCGGACTGGGTGATTCCCATCTCAACTCTCTCGGAAAATTAAGCTGACTGGCGAGATCGGACGCCATAGGCCCCAGAGGAGGAGGAGGAGAGGGGGAGGGCACAGGATACCATTATAAGGATCCTGGCCTTCAACACGAAGCGTTGGATCCCATTTTTCGGCAGGTTTAGGCTATCAACGACCCGAGTGTTGCGTCCAATTTGTTCCTTGAAATTACCTTTGTATGTGTTTGGAAAAGGCAATTGTATCCTTGCAATTCGCCAGCTCTTAAATGCAGGATTTTTAGAAGCCTGAAATAATTAGGTATGATAATCTACAATAGATGTGAAGAGTCTAAGATAAATGACGACGACGAACCTAGAATAAATAGGTACGGAATTATAGTAAAATAGGCAAGACGAGTTTAAGACAAATAGGTACGAGCCACCTAAATCAAATCGGCCCCAGGAACCTCCCTAAATGCTTCCATATATCCTTGACTGAGACAGATGAATCTAAATTTGAATTTTCTTCAGTGACAAATGAAGGCCTTTCCTTTTTGATTAAAAAGGCTTTTAGGTAAAGAATATTTTACGGTGAATTTGCATAGATCTCACCCTTCTTTCGCTTCCAAAACTGTCAAATAGTTTCTTATATCAGACGACCCAAAATCGTTCCTTTTGGACTATATTTATGTAGTATATTCTTTATCTTTACAAAGATCTGTGACAATCATACCAGACCTATCCTCGCTGAGGCACATTACAGTTTAACAAATTACGTGTTGCCATTTACCAACACAAATCTTTATGCAAATATCTGTTGCATGAAGATCTGAATATTCAACAGTGTATCATATTACCGATGAAATGGAGATGATATTGGAAAAAGTAAGAGTATTATTTCTGTCGGAGTGGATAACACCCTTGTTCACCAGCCTTCCATTATTCTCAGATAAATAATAAACACTAATTAACATTAATGGTTTGTTACATGAAAGTGATCAAGGATTTGCTCTCAATGCATGCCATTCTGTTCAGATCTACTGAATCACACAAAATTATTTTCTCACTCATGAATGCTATACAGGATATATCATATCTAGAGTTTTCAAAATACACATATATTCAGCTACGATTTCTTAACAAATTTCTATCATCATCATAAACGTTTTCCTTTCCATGTTGTGATTCACATACATACATACGGACATACGTCTCCCTGGGAAATTGATTTCTTGTGGTTGGGGTCCCTAATCCCAGGTCCGTGAACTGAGAGAAAAAAGGAAATAGAGAGAGAGAGAGAGAGAGAGAGAGAGAGAGAGAGAGAGAGAGAGAGAGAGAGAGAGAGAGAGAGAGACTGTCTTATGAACCACATATATGTCATATTTCTCCACTATATGAGGGGTATAACCCACACTGTGAGGGAATGATGACGTGAAGATCAACTTATCATTACTGTAGTTCAATACATAATTCCCATTCCACATATATACTTTCACTCTTTCAGGAAAGTATAATGTCAAAGTTTATTTCGAAAACTAAAAGGTACAAAGTTTTTCAGTGTGGAAATATATTATATCAGCTTTCTATAATATAAAAACCTAGGAATTATTAGTATTCCTATAGCTTTGGTCTTCTACATTATGTTCTGAAAGTGATATTTTTGTCCCGCTCGTCAACCTGTCACATATACTTTCCCTTAATTGCTCAAGTTTTCCACTCTGAACTCACTGAAACTTTCCCTACGAGAGGCAAATATTTGTGCAACATATCGCTGCCACTCACAGGCTAATTGACCATACCCAAGTGTAGTACCAATTAGAGAGAAATTTTCAGGTTTGGTTGGTTTATGTCGGAGAGGGTTTAGGTTTAGTGGTAAACCTCGTTTTGTGTCTGTTTGAATCCACGAAACACAAGTTTAGCAAACAGCAAATAAATCTCTTTATTGAGCTCAGTAACCATCTAACTTCCTTCATATTTACCAAATGTATATACCCAATATATATATATATATATATATATATATATATATATATATATATATATATATATATATATATATATATATACACGAATATAGTACATATGAACGCGCATTTTTCATAAAACACATGATGCCCTCCAACAGCAAGGATTCGAACCCGGACCTTTTTTGCGGCAGCTGGGAACGCTAACCACTCGGCTATGATCGCCCTTAATTGGGAAATGACTATTCTATTACAAGTGATCAAATACCTTTCGTTTCACATTCATGAGCAACGGGGTCTACACCGATCATATTCCATCAGGGTCACGTTACAAGCAGTTAGCATTTTACAAAACCTAATTGTACAAACGTGGAGGTATATGAAGACAAATATAGTGCGTATATACGCGCACGCGCACAGAACACATAACATTCTTCAACAGTAATGGAATAGTCATTTCGCTATTAGTGGCGATCATAGCCGAGCGATTAGCGTTCCCGGTTACCACGCAAAGCTCCCGGGTTCGAGTCCTTGCTGTAGGAGGGCATTATTTGATATATATATATATATATATATATATATATATATATATATATATATATATATATATATATATATATATATATATATCCCTGGGGATAGGGGAGAAAGAATACTTCCCACGTATTCCCTGCGTGTCGTAGAAGGCGACTAAAAGGGGAGGGAGCGGGGGGCTGGAAATCCTCCCCTCTCAATTTTTTTTAATTTTCCAAAAGAAGGAACAGAGAAGGAGGCCAGGTGAGGATATTCCCTCAGTGGCCCAGTTCTCTGTTCTTAACGCTACCTCGCTAACGCGGGAAATGGCGAATAGTTTGAAAAAAAAAAAAAATGTATATATATATATATATATATATATATATATATATATATATATATATATATATATATATATATTTCTCCAACAGGTCTTGACCATCATTCCTCCAACAACACCACTTTCTTCCTCCTCCCTCCAACACCCCTTACCCCCCCTCCAACGAGTGCTCGAGGGGTCTCTGTCCTTCTAATTAGTTTCTTAAGGAGTCGAGCAGACTGTGTGTAGAGGACCCTCAAGAGGAAGGACCCGCCTGACGAAGGTCACACTTGTGATCTCATATAACATGACCCTTCCTGCCCCGAGGCCCAGGTATTAGACACTGGTTCTCAGAAAAAGGTGATGATATTGCTCTCTCTCTCTCTCTCTCTCTCTCTCTCTCTCTCTCTCTCTCTCTCTCTCTCTCTCTCTCTCTCTCTCTCTCTCTCTCTCTCTCACGGTATCTCCTGGTCCGTGTTTGTGTTCGTTGTTTCGTAGGACGTAGCTGGTTCACGAACTACACATGTAAGTTCCTCTTTCTTGTAAAACATTTACATGCCGACACTTACAGGAGTACTATACCGGTACATTTACAAACACACACACACACACACACACACACACACACACACACACACACACCCACAAACACTAGATGGGACCCCATGAGTTTAAAACTCCCTCCTCCACCCCATCCCTCTGCAGTACAAATAGGTAATTACGAATGGTGATTACACACACAAGTCCTGGGGTCCAGATCTTAATGAATTGGAATTCCAAGTGAGATCCTTACAAAAAAAAATCTGCTTTATCTAATTCCAGAACATTTGAGGACACACAGGTTTAGACACAATCCCATCTGGATTCTGATTCAGATTCTATATTCTCGTATAACAAATTCAGAAAGGGATTGAGAGATGCATCCATTGTTTGTAAGCTATCAGACCAAAGAGAATTGAAAAAAATATAGACGAATTGATAAGCAATCAATCATTTCGTTTGCTCTGAGAAAAGATGCGAGACAGAATCACAGCTTGAAAGATACGAAAGCAGATGAATGAAGGACTGAATAAACGTATCGGTAAATGTATAATCCATTTTCTTGTCGGCAAGTCAAATTTTGGTACATTTTCTTTATCTTCATGTTAGATCATATATATATATATATATATATATATATATATATATATATATATATATATATATATATATATATATATATATATATATATATCAGGGAACAGATATACATTTAGTCACTGTTGCTATCTGTAATGCAAATCTATATCCATCTGTCTGCAAATCAAATGACATTGACAGCAGTAATTAGTTACTGTGGTCATTCTATATTTCATTGAAGATTTATTATGTTCCTATCCTAAAATACAAACTTCATTAATAAATGATTCATCTAATATTGTAACTAGATTATATATGTAATGACACATTTGTGGCCTATACGTATAGTGATTAGGTTAGGTAACCCTGAAGTAGGCTTGGAGCATTTACCATGTAATGTTTCACAATCCTCGTCTGAAATCAGTGTTGTAAAACGTCGATGTTGCCAACCATACGTGAGTGAGTCTCTCTCTCTCTCTCTCTCTCTCTCTCTCTCTCTCTCTCTCTCTCTCTCTCTCTCTCTCTCTCTCTCTCTCTCTCTCCAGATCCCATGGGATGCTGTGGTAAGCCAGACGCAGACCAAAGATGTCCCCCCCAGTCATCTCACTGGGGGGGGTCCCATGACCGTCTCTGTTATATTCTATATTCAAGTCTTTCTCCTGCCTCCATGCATTATATGACTGATATAATTTCCCTTGAATGATTTCTATACACTGTATAGAATACGTTAGCTGAATTATTTGATTTTGTCTGCAGTTCTATAAGAAGATGGTAATTTCTTAAAAATGAATTATAAATGATTCAACATTAAACCAGTATATAATGATACACATTTCGCCACATATTTACGCAGAAACCAATAGATAGAATATAGACGAGAAAATCTCAGTAATTTAGTGATTAGTAATTGCTTCTGATTAGGTTCTATCTCAGATATAGATAACCATCTCAGATATAGATAACCATCTCAGATATAGATAACCATCTCAGATGTAGATAACCATCTCAGATATAGATAACCATCTCAGATATAGATAACCATCTCAGATTTTGACAACCACATTATGTATTTCGGGTTGTTATGCTTCGTGATGGTTAGGGTTGTTTTTGCAAAAACCACACAGGAGGAGAGTGTGTATCGTCTCAGAACTATTTTGATGGTCATAACCTAATGTGGTTGACCTTAATGACCCCTGGCAGTTGATAGCTTGAAGCCCAATTAGGATACCATCATTAACTTTGACCTGATAACACGTTCAACACGTTGCCTCACAATTGACCTCGTTGTGAGTGTATGATGGCATGTTCTGTGTAATGTCGAGATGACATTTAGTGATGTTTGACCTGACTCCAATCTGACCTGACCAGGTCGTGCCCTAAACGCTTATAACCCAAATACATTTATATTTTCATTAATCTATTGTGCTTTGTGTATTGTTCTTGTTCTATTGTGCTTTGTGTATTGTTCTTGTTCTATTGTGCTTCTTGTTATAAAAAGAAAAAATAGATGAAATATTGGCTATTTTTTAAATGTTATCAAAATCAGATCAGATTGCACGTTGCTATCAATCACATTGGAATCTCGTGGAGGAATGCGTCAAATAAATTTCACTTACCGTAGGAAAATATTCGCCAAAATGATAAACAGATACATACAACTACACTGACATAAAACAAATGTTACCCTACTTTTTCTAAGCCAGATCCGTTCATTATTTGATCATTCTCCATATGCTTTACTTTCCTCAATATATATATATATATATATATATATATATATATATATATATATATATATATATATATATATATATATATATATATATACATAGCTGCTTCCCATAGTTTCTGTGTGAAGACGAGGATTGACCATTACGATGCCTTCACCTTTCCTTGAGCAACGAAGGTGAGGAACGTGAGCTTTCTTCCATCATCCTCCCCTCATCTTCTGACCATCATCTTCCCCTCATCTTCTGACCTTCATCTTCCCCTCATCTTCTGACCTTTCTACTGGTAAGAATGAGTCAGGTCTACAAACACCAGAGGAGACCTCACTCTTGTTCCCCAGAAGTTCTTTTCCTCATAGTTTTTTCCTTCCTGCGAGACAGCCATGACTGAACACGAATATTTACACGAAAGTCGCTTCACTGAGGATATGAGGGATCCCTGATCTGCATACCACTCCCGGGTTGGAAACGAAAATATGCTCGTTTGGTAATAAGTGATCTTCCATGCTTCACCACCCCCCCCCCCTCCCCTCCCCTCCTCCCCGATGAATGTACGTAGAGAGACTCTCTCTCTCTCTCTCTCTCTCTCTCTCTCTCTCTCTCTCTCTCTCTCTCTCTCTCTCTCTCTCTCTCTCTCTCTCTCTCTCTCTCTCTCTCTCTCTCTCTTGTACGCATCATGCACTTATCTGCATCCAAACAAACTATACACACACACACACACACACACACACACACACACACACACACACACACACACAGTAGCTATACTGTCATTTCTTCTTGTTATTCATATCTTTTACATCTCGAGAAAATATATCATTTAAAGGAACAGTTCAGTATAGGATCTGGACACTAAGGCAATAGTCTTGATATGGCAGCATTTAGTTCTTTCACAAGAATCTGTAATTCATTCATTCTTTCATAAGAATCCGTAATTCATTCGTTCTTTCATAAGAATCCGTAATTCATTCATTTCAAACAAATCTCTTTAAGTTTTCTGATAAGGTAAAGTACTTTCTTATCGTACATTCCTGTCTCCAAGTTTTTCTATCATTTGAGCATTAGTTATGCAAATTCTAAAACCGTTCTAACTCAAATTTCCCTGCCTTAGTTACCCAATTAACAATGATTTACTTTACTTGACCAAAGTACTTCCTACATATATCGGGACTTAACTGCTCAAGTTTCTGACAATGTTTCGAAGACTTCCGATCGAAAGTTGAACAAAAAAAGGATTGAAAACATTACTGCTACTGGAACACTTATAGGAAACTGTACTCCAACTCGTAGAGAAATCTGAACGAACAACAATGGTTTGTTTTAGGAGTACACATGACCTCTGGTCTTGAACGGAGACTGAAAGAATTTCCTGTGTTCAGAAATACAAGAAATCTCGATGCAGTAGACGCCATCAAATTTATATTTTGTCTTTTATTTCAGCTTAGTTCTAACTTGCCTGGGGCGTGTGAAGTGAGTCGCAGGGTGGGTAAGGGGACGCAGGTTCTGGGAGCACTGAGGAATGTTTGGAAAGAGCGATCGTTATCTGAGAGAGCAAAAATAGTCGTCCCAACAGTATGATATAGGTGCGAGGCATGGACTCTAGATAGGGTTGTGCGGAGGAGGGTGGATGTGTTGGAAATCAAATGTTTGAGGACAGTATGTGGGGTAGGGTGGTTTGATCGAGTAGGTAATGAAAGGGTAAGGGAAATGTGTGGTAATATGAAAAAAATAAAAGTTGTTGAGAGAGCAGAAGAGGGTGTACTGAAATTGTGAAGCGTCTGGGGTAAACCATGGAAAGTTTTGTGGGGCCTGGATGTGGGAAGGGAGCTGTGGTTTCGGTGCATTATACATGGCAGCTAGAGACTGAGAGTGAACGAATGTGGCCTTTTTTCCGCTGTTCCTGATGCTACCTCGCTAACACTGGAAATGACGATCAAGTACGAAAAAAAAAAAGGAAAAAATGTATGTGTATGTGTGTGTGTGTGTGCGCGCGCGCGCGTGTGTGTGTGTGTGTGTGTGTGTGTGTGTGTGTGTGTGTGTGTGTGTGTGTCATCCTCTTGCTTCTATCACTTAACAATGATCATTCCCCAGGGTTTCAGAAACCAGACGACGGTCCGGGTTTCTATATACAAGAAAAGGTTTTCTTAAATTTTCTTATATGCATAATCTGTAAAATAACCAGCTACTGGCTCTAATTACCTTGCAATTATCTAATTACTGTAAAGAGATTATCAGATGTAAGAAAGAGGGTTGTTAGGTTGATTACTAATTATAACCTTTGTTGTAAACTCTGACTTAATGACGGGAGGGTTATTAGCAACCCTGCTAATGAATTAGCTTTCAGATAAGACCAAAAAAAATTCTGCAAGAAACAGTGAGAGACGAGAAATAATCCTGGACTTCCAGAGGTGAACTGGACGACCAATCAGCAACAGAGATTCGAAC
This sequence comes from Panulirus ornatus, assembly GCF_036320965.1. Classification (NCBI taxonomy): domain Eukaryota; kingdom Metazoa; phylum Arthropoda; class Malacostraca; order Decapoda; family Palinuridae; genus Panulirus; species Panulirus ornatus. Next base: position 1,815,201 of record NC_092280.1, on the reverse strand, counting down.
CTAGGGTCTGAGACTCGAACCCAGCGTCTCATATTCGAACCCAGGGAATGAGATTCGAACCTATAGTCTGAGATTCGAACCCAGCGTCTCATATTCGAACCCTGGGGATGAGATTCGAACCTATGGTCTCAGATTCGAACCCAGGTCTCATATTCAAACCCAGGGGATGAGATTCGAACCAACTAGGGTCTGAGATTCGAAGCCAACGGCAGTAATTTGAACCTAGGGTCTGATATTCGAATCTAAGGGTCTGAGATTCGAACCCAGTGTCTCCTCTATAAGAATAGAATTCTTCTCGGGGTCTGCCTCGGTATTCCTGGCCATTTGATATATATGTGTTGCTGGCCCAGGAGGAAGATGTGGCTGCGCGATGGGTCGTGCGCGTGTTTCCCCGATATAGATCTGAAGGAAAATGGATATAAGAGACGATTCTTCATGGGAAACATGCCTCTAATGGGAAGGCGTCCCCCCCCACCACTCTCCCTCTCCCCTTGACTGAGTTCCTAATTTCTTTCGTCTTTTATCTTCTTATTTCCTCTTAGCGCTAATTATTCCACTCTCCTCATGCATCAATATTCCCGCTATTCACGCTGATCTTTCAGCCAGGCAGTGAAGTCTGGCGCAGAGTGGGGGGGGAGGGGGGGGGGGGGGGGGGGGGGGGACATTGTCCTCAACCTGCCTCGCTGGAAAAGACAGAAACATTAATGTTGCTGGGCAAGAAACTCCAAGATAGACTGTGCACTTAATCTTTCATCTCTTCATCTATCTATCCTATCTATCTATCTATCTCTCTATCTATCTATCTATCTCTATGTGTGTGTGTGTGTGTGTGTGTGTGTGTGTGTGTGTGTGTGTGTATCTATGAGCCTGCATATGTACGTTTTCCATGTATAGAACATAATAGGTCAATATTCAGTGGCTGCAAAAATTCTTAGAATCTGTTTATTGTGTGTTGACGTCAAAAAGCTTCAAGCAGACCTTCACATCTTGAGAACCTCAGTACACAGAGTGGTGGAGAGGAGTGTTGGGGGAGTGAGGGAGGAGCGGTGGAGGATTTTGGAAAGAGGGAGTGAGGAGAGAGATTGGTGCTTGGGGGAATGCAGAGGAGTGTAGGAGATGGGAGGGTAGATAGAGGTATGTTGGAGGAAAAGTGTAGATGGACAGATAGATAGGTAGATAGACATATATATATAGAGAGAGAGAGACAGGTAGATGTAGGTATCTGTCCAAGTCATCTTCCTCATCTACACGTAGAGTGTCCCTCAACATGGACGACTTGTCAACCATCACTGAGGGTTCCCTTAAGACCAATTTCCAGAAATAGAAATATTGCTCAGTATTCGTCGTGTATGGAGGGAATATTGCTCAGTATTCGTCGTGTATGGAGGGAATATTGCTCAGTATTCGTCGTGTATGGAGGGAATATTGCTCAGTATTCGTCGTGTGTAGAGGATATTGTAAAAATTTTTCACACCTAGATGTTCCCAAATATTGTTCAAAGTTTGATATTCCCTTGATATTTGTGAGAGACATTTAATGATTAAAACTTACAGCGAAATGTTTATGTACGATTGATATAGATTAAACTTTAGATTAAAATAATTGATCAATGTGTAACTTGTCTGGATTACTCGTTGATTTTTCTTTCCTTCCCGGAAGTTTGTCAGAAATATATAGATAAAAGGTGTGTTAGTGGAGAATGAATCACAGATATTGTTGCTAGACGATGTTAAAGGATTAATTGTATAGTGACCTTAACTGATCCAGCTTTTTGATCAATGGAGAATGATCGTATAAATCAATGATTATAGAGAGATACAGATCAACCTTTTTGAATAGGACATCTGTGATCTTTCTCGAGACGGTTTCAGCTGTGCTGTTCTGAGAGACATGAATAAGAATTGTGAACTCTCTTAGAGCACGACGGTACGACCTTTGAGCACGACGGTACGATGACCTTTGAGCACGATGGTACGACCTTTGAGCACGACGGTACGACGACCTTTGAGTATGATGGGCTGGCCTTTGATTTGACCCTTACGAGGCAGGTCAAAGGCCAGGTCATATACTCAAGGGTCGTACGGTCGTGCTCAAGGGTCGTACCGTTGTGCTCAAGGGTCGTACGGTCGTGCTCAAGGGTCGTATCCTCATGCTCAAGGGTCGTCCCTTTGTATTCAAGAGCTTAAGATACATAAACATAGACACGAAACCCTTCGTCTAACGAAGCTGATAATTCCTTATCACATTACCTATAGTCTTCATTCACCAATTTTCTTTTCGTTTAGTTCATCATTTACGCCATGATAGAGCGATTTACATTACTGGCGTTGTGTTTACGTTGTACTGAAAGATTAGCATTGTTGGTAAGTTAGTAAAGAGAGGGAAGGTTAAGATCAGAGCAATGAACAATGTCTTTTGCATATATGTATTTTGAGTGTAGGAATGTGTGTGTTAGCGCGCATATTACCTATTAAGAATGGGGTAGTGTTGGTACCAATGTGGGGTACTGAACCCAGAAGGAGAGCTGGTAAGATACATTCGGTCTATGTTTCAAAAGAATGATAACCAGTATGATTAATACATGACAACAGGTTAATTGTAGTCCTCAAATTACCAGTCATCGGGTTTATGTGTTCTTTCCAAATTCCTTTTAGTAAATTAAACACAAATTAAAATACTATTTGAAATACCGGTACAGTCATTTCAGTAATTAACATGATTTTGATATGTCCTTTAAATTAATTTCCTGGGAATAGATTATCATCTATTATCATAATAAATTACCATCTATTAACATACAGTTTATTTTAGATTTATCTAATTTACAAATCTAATTTGCATATGGGTTAATTCCAGAAGAGTTACCATGAATACTGAAAATTTAATGTGCTGTTACCTGCTTATGCAGTTTGGTTTAATAGGACAATGTATTCAACGTATATTGCATGAAATTCATGGCCCTGACTAATACATTAGATGTTCATATATGTCTCAGTTACAACAACGACAGCAAAAATATATTGCTAAATTCATTTTAAAAAAGTATCAGTGTGTTCATAAATTGTTTACAAGCGAAATCCATAACTGAGCGAGCTGGGTTACATGCTGCTCCGGGGAGGCAAAAACCATCTTCATTTTCGTTCGTATGTGCGAGATGCACTAGAGTAGTTAAGTCTATCATTCACCTTAGAAGCCTGTGGGATAAATCTGTCTTCCATCGCTCTCATCGACTACGTTTCCTTGAGTTAAGTAGGGATGGTAATCCTATTTAAGAAGGTGGGTTAATTTACCATAATGAGAAAGAAAAGTATATGTGTGTGTGTGTGTGTGTGTGTGTGTGTGTGTATATTTATATGTATATATATATATATATATATATATATATATATATATATATATATATATATATATATATATATATATATATAATATATATATATATACACATGAACTTGTCTATATTCAATATTTCTTTCCTAGAACTTTTTCAGTGGATGAACTTCCCCTTCCAACACCCACCTACCCACCTACACACACACCCTCACCACCACCATCACCACGTAGTCGCCACCCGTGGTGTGGGATCATCAGCCAGTCTGTCCCACCTAAAGAGAGGCAGATTCACTTTCCTAAACACCAAACCAGCACACAATCTCCAGACTTGCTATCCTACACACGTTCCCGGAGAGTGAGTGAAGATACCAGACTTGCTATCCTGGACACGTCCCCCGGTATGGAGTGAAGATGTCAACTTGCTTCCGCTGTGTCATCAGGAAAGTTGGGGGTGGGGTTGTGGGTTGGGTTGTGGGTGGGGTTGTGGGTGGGGTTGTGGTTGGGGTTGTGGGTGGGGTGGGGTGTTTTCTCCCCCCCCCCCCCCCCCCCAAGCAGTATGAAGAGATGA
>NC_092280.1:1711300-1806300 GCF_036320965.1 Panulirus ornatus | reverse complement strand
CACCCTTACTCTTCCAAAAACTACCCTTTTTCAATGTCTCGCCCTTTCACTGACATATCAGACTTTAATCTTAAATGCTCTGGACTTTTCCTACGAATCTTTGCCCTTTTTTTCCGAGTCTTGCACTTTTGTAAACACTCTAAGTCTCTCCCTGATACCAAAAGAAGAATACCAACACATCGTTTTCTTTTCCGTAAAATCCTTCATTTCCCTTAAGCCTGTGACCTTTTTTCTAAGCTTCTTTGCATCTATGATTCTTGAAACATTCTCTTCGTGAATATGAAACCAGACCTCAAAGGCACTTAATTCCAAAAAGAAAATACAATCACGCCATTGTGTATTCAATCAACATTACGCAACAGCATTAGTAAATAAAAGAATACAAAAGCTATACCTTGAACTGACTTAAAAGCTCTCTCTCTCTCTCTCTCTCTCTCTCTCTCTCTCTCTCTCTCTCTCTCTCTCTCTCTCTCTCTCTCTCTCTCTCTCTCTCTCTCTCTCTCCATGATGAGCGGTACATACCTAGTACCCGCAGTACTTGTCTCTCGTTCCAAAAGTTCGCGTTTTCGAAATCAGTTGCCATGATTCATGCTTCAGTGCTGCGCGTGAGAATCTGTATAGGTCATGAGCAATGAAATATAGCGAGGTCATTACGGATGAGGTTAAATAGCATACCTTACATATATGGATAATGACAGCTAACTATAGCATTATCTCGTTTTTAATTACGTGAAAGGTTTCATTATGATATCAATTATAGTCCTATGTTAAGAGTGGTTGCAACATCACATTTTCTCTTTGAAGTGGACGTAATTACCCAACACATTATTCTGCGGCTCAATCTACACCAGAGAACATTATACTAGCGACCTCCCCTACTGGTTTAGCACACGTGAGGGATGACATTGAGTGATATATAGTGCTATAAGGACTCATAGAGTGATATACAATGCTATAAGGGTGATCTATAACCGAGCCAACATTATAGCGAACGAGTTTATAGTCCGGATGTTTTCGCAGAGTAATTATGTAAACATAATGTTTCATAATGCTTCACTCATGCCAAATGATACGACATATGTTTTTCATAATACATCGTCTTTCACATACGGGGTTTATTCGTGTATCATAAACCGTTCGTGGACCCCTTGAAAAGTCTACAAGCGCAACCATTGGTGCTGAGTGAAAGGATCGCTTGAAATAGTGAAAAATCAAGAGGTTACTTGTGGTCTATATTCTCTCTGAACTTCACGTATTGGCAACCAAAAATAAGGAGGCAGAATTAGAGATGTTACACCACGGATTACAGACGGGTCGAACTAACGAAAACAGATCCGGCCAACCACGAACACAGAACCAGAGGTCACTAAAGGCGTATTTCTAACCATTTCTCCAACACCTGCTCACGAAACCAACACTAATATGACACGAATTCAACGAATATTCGTCAGTGCAAAACGTTGATTTCTATGTCCGTGTTGTTTAACCTAGGAAACACTAGTAACATCACAAACTATGGGTATGTAGTTGGTTCTAACTACCATCATCTGTTGCGTGGGCAGAAACTCCAACGATGATTGGTTGTTGGGTTGTGAGTGTTCAGGTCTATGGACGGTCAGGGGTCATCAAGGCGCCGTCACTACCAAAAGATAACCACCAGTCGAACTACCTTGAACACCTGTATGTTTCAGGTATCCAAGGTAACTAGGAAGACCATTACACGTTGTCACTGTGTGTATATATGTGACCCTGGGAAAGGTTGAGAAGATTGTAAATAGCTGAGTTGTGTGTGTGTGTGTGTGTGTGTGTGTGTGTGTGTGTGTGTGTGTGTGTGTGTGTGTGTGTGTGCCAAGGTCAAGCCTGTTATGAGCTTATTGTCAATGACAACCCATTCTCTGATAGCCATTACCAGCACAGGTCGTATATATATATATATATATATATATATATATATATATGCTTTGGAACTGTTGCTATAATGTATATCATTCAACATTACTGATGACATAAATATCATTAACTAGATAATAAAAAACACAGGTGATGACATAAAGATTGCGGAAAACGTTATGATAAATGCTAACGAAAAATGAAAAAAAAACTATTTCAGTGCACAAGTAACATTGTAAACAAAGTTTACTTACTCACTGTAAAGCATTTACATAAATTGCTTATTCAGGAACATTATCCAGTTCATTAAATCCAACTCCTGTGCGAAACTTTGTAGCAACATGATCATTAGAATATAAATATGCAGATAAACTACACTCACAACCACGTCTCCTGGCCCCACCTCGCTGCACGCCCTAGTCTCTCTGTTACGACGATAACGACCCTTGAGCACGACGATAACGACCCTTGAGTACGACGATAACGACCCTTGAGCACGACGATAACGACCCTTGAGCACGGCGATAACGACACTTGAGCACGACGATAACGACCCTTGGGCACGACGATAACGACCCTTGAGCACGACGATAACGACCCTTGAGCACGACAATAACGACCCTTGAGCACGGCGATAACGACCCTTGAGCACGACGATAACGACCCTTGGGCACGACGATAACGACCCTTGAGCACGACGATAACGACCCTTGGGCACGACGATAACGACCCTTGAGCACGGCGATAACGACCCTTGAGCACGACGATAACGTCCTTTGAGCACGACGATAACGACCCTTGAGCACGGCGACAACGACCCTTGGGCACGACTTGACATTTGACCATCATACTAAAAAGTACGGACCATAGTGCTCAAGCGTAGTACAAGGCTCCTATCGTCTTGATCAAGGCTCCTATCGTCTTGATCAAGTTAATGAATGCCAAAATCAATGGAATCCATGTGACCTCTACAATCGTTGGTCCATCCACACCTCATCACTCTCACAAACATATAATGTCAAATAAATAGAATTCATGGAAAAAAAAGACAAGTTAATCTTCCAAACATCAGAATCTTAATGATTTAATTATATATCAAGTCTAATCTGCTGCTTACTCAAATCCCTCACTTTCATAATCTCTGAACAGCAATAAGTATAATGATATCATTCTACTAAGTTAACGGCCAGAAGACATGTACTAATTAAGATTAGTTTTTCTCATGTAGAATGTGTGAAGTCGTTCTTGTTATAAATGATTTCTTATTACGTAGTAACTGAAACAACTTTTGATATGCAGATTTGTGCTCTGAAAATCTGGTAAAAGTCGCTTTTTCGCCCAGAGTCAGATATTTCATTGTGATGCATTTCTACTTTTCATATTTCTCATATATACATATATATATATATATATATATATATATATATATATATATATATATATATATATATATATATATATATATATATATATATATATATATCCCTGGGGATAGGGGAGAAAGAATACTTCCCACGTATTCCCTGCGTGTCGTAGAAGGCGACTAAAAGGGGAGGGAGCGGGGGGCTGGAAATCCTCCCCTCTCTTTTTTTTTTTTTTTTTTTTTTTAATTTTCCAAAAGAAGGAACAGAGGGGGCCAGGTGAGGATATTCCAAAAAAGGCCCAGTCCTCTGTTCTTAACGCTACCTCGCCAACGTGGGAAATGGCAAATAGTTTAAAAGAAAAAGAAAGATATATATATATATATATATATATATATATATATATATATATATATATATATATATATATATATATATATATATATATATATATATATATATATTTATACAAACACGGAAGTTCCTAGCTTTCGACTGTACTTCAATCCATTTTTAAGGATAGAGAGTCATATGAACAAGTAAATATATACAAAACCAATTCACACCGCGGCTGAGGAAGCAAGAAACAGCTGATCTGAGAAACAGTGACACCAGCTGGGAATATGCTGAAAAACAGTGTGTGTATTGCAGGTATTGCACGGGAAAAGAAGATGCAGGGAGTAAGAAAAAAAGAATGAGAGAGAGAGAGAGAGAGAGAGAGAGAGAGAGAGAGAGAGAGAGAGAGAGAGAGAGAGAGAGAGAGAGAGGTTACCATCCCTGTGGGTTGCACCGTCGTGCTTGAAGGTTGTATGGTTCACAGCAGCGGCTGTATGGTTCACCAGCAGTGCCTGTATGGTTCACCAGCAGTGCCTGTATGGTTCACCAGTAGTGCTTGTATGGTTAACCAGCAGTGCCTGTATGGTTCACCAGCAGTGCCTCTATGGTTCACAGCAGTGCCTGTATGGTTCACCAGCAGTGCCTGTATGGTTCACCAGCAGTGCCTGTATGGTTCACCAGCAGTGCCTGTATGGTTCACCAGCAGTGCCTCTATGGTTCACAGCAGTGCCTGTATGGTTCACCAGCAGTGCCTGTATGGTTCACCAGCAGTGCTTTCTTCCTTAGTAGTTCGTTCCTGTGTTCATGATGGACATCTCTTGTTCACAAACATGGCTGGAAATATCTTCCATCGCCTTTTCGAAGAACATATGTCGTTTTCTTCTCAAAAACCCTTTTTTCCAGCATTTCATATTAACTGACCGAAGATGAATACATCTATCATGGGCTGCAACACCTTCCAGTAGCCCAACAGGGGAATTAGATCACATATCTCAAATACTTCAATCCTCTTGACTCTTCTGGGAGTAAAGTTTGCCCATCTCAAAAGGGGAGAAATATTTGAAATATGAAGGAATATTTCCACCGTGGGACAATATATTGCTCTGTGTTCCAAACATAAATATTCAAGGTATCAGAACAGCAATTCTTTTAGTACGATGACGCGATTCAAACTTTAGCTTCAGAGGAACAAGGCAAAAAAATCCCATTTGCATATTCATAGTTTGATTTACAATAGGCATATCACAGTACAGAAAATAGACACTATATACCATTATATGTCGGATCGATAGATAGATAAGTAGATAGACAGATAGATAGATAGATGAGAGTGAGAGAGATAAATAGATAGATAGAGAGATGGGTGAGTGTGTGTGTGTGTGTGTGTGTGTGTGTGTGTGTGTGTGTGTTGTGTGTGTGTGTGTGTGTGTGTGTGTGTGTGTGTGTGTGTGTGTGTGAGGTAGAGTTGGCTAATCGTTATCTCTAGACAATCACGACCTTAATGATCCTAGCAGTTAATATGTCTCTAACACAAGTAACCAAGCAAACAACTTCCCTTTGGATTACATGTATTACATTCGTTTAGAAATTACATTTGTCAACTCACCACAAAATATTTCGGGACACGATTCCCATATTGATCTTCATATGTTTGTCCAAAATGTATCTTTCCTCATAGTTGTACATCAGAATAACAGGACACAGTTCTGAAGGTTCTCAAATTAAAAGTAAGGAGGAAAAAATGTTGTAAAAGCAGTTTAAGATTAACGCATTATTTTGGGAAAGTTTCAGCTGATGAACTTCTTCAAAACAGAAACGCCTTAGGATCAGAAGTTATGTGTTTCCAGTGTTAATTTCTCGTTAATCACTTTCCTGGAATGCAGTGGCTCAAATGAAAGAGAAACAAACTAACCTTCAGTTTCCTTGTTCACGAAATAATAAAAAAATCTACGAATTTGGGGTAAATATATCGTCCTTCATCAGGCTCATTCTTTATATATATATATATATATATATATATATATATATATATATATATATATATATATATATATATATATATATATGGTAAAAAAAAAAAATCCTAGTTTCTCATTTCAAAATGTTACCGGACTAATTAACACACAATTCACAAACATAAAAATCTCTACCAGTTTGCTAACTCAAAATTCTGTAACAGAAAAGACTACTAACTTGCCAACCTATATTTTATCAACATACCGAAATATTTACAAATTTCCAACTCATATTTCATTTATAAATAGAATATGAACTTTAATCCTACATTTCACAAAATATTAAAATGTCTGCGGACGTGTATCTTCATATTTCACTGACAAAACTCTACGGGTCTGCCCACCCGTATTTCACTATCAAAACTCTACGGGTCTGCCCACCCATGTTTCGTTAACAAAACTCTACGGGTCTACCCACCCATGTTTCATTACGCGCCAATTAATCGACAGACTTACCCACTTTTCAGTCTTGTATAATCTGATGCTAAATTCCCTCATTAAAATATAACATCAGCGCATGTTTTATGTATTAACAAGATTTTTTTTAACAACAGCCTCTCACTTGTTCTTGTGTGGAAACTGGACATTATGGAACACGTCACGTTCTCTGCCCACAACTTTTTCAATTCAAGATATTTCGCTACGTACTCGATTTTTTTTATTTTTTTTTTTTTTTGAGGGGGTTTCGTTTATGACAGAGAGTCTTCCAAACTCTGAATCATTTGGGAGCTGGCTATGCCGTCTATGTGTGACAAGAATAACCACTGAAACAGTCATAGATATTAGTAACGTATTCTCATAGTCTAAATCTTTTCCAGAACTTCATATATCTCACAATTCTCTATTGGATACATTCCATCAAACAGAAACTATCTAACATTTCAGTTCAGGGAATATTGACCATTCTCGAGTTAGCTAAAGGTAATCGACAATATTCCACACCACAAGGTAATTCTTCGACGAGTTGGATCTTCTCAGCTCCAGCACTGAGGTCAGTCCAGCTCAGGAAATGCCTTCGGTTTCCTCTCCATAGAGATCAATACCAGCCCAGGGCAGAGGAGTCATGTCTATTGACATTTCCTTCGAAATGCGCCACCTCAGCTGGCGTTAGGTTATCACCCAGCACTTCATCCCAGGCTCCCTCATAGAACTTTCAGAAAATGTTATTCGGTTAGTCCACACTTCTGCATATTTGATTTAGTCGGTTAAGAGTAATTCCTGGATATTTAACGTCTCTCTTTATTCAAAAAGATATTTATCATAATGGTATAAACTATCATGATCACAATCTGGGTGGATATTTTGAGATTACGAGCGAATATTCCTTTGCCTTCTACGTCGTATTCGGAACTCCACTCCTCAGATTCTTTTTTCCATTTCGATACTTGATCTCCAAAGGATATTTTATGGCGTTTTTATATGGTCTTGAATACGATGACTATGATCTCCGTCAGTCTCCCGCGCGCGTGTGTGGCTGTCTGTGTGTGCGTCTGTTGGTGTCTCTGTCTGTGATAACTATTTGTGTGTCATGGATAGAGTTTTACGCTCGTGTTTTTTTTTTTTTTTGCTTTCCTTTGTCTTTATATATACCATGCTATCGGTCTTATGAGTATAGACACACACACACACACACACACACACACACACACACACACACACACACACACACACCAGCCTAAGCCACATGCCCATTTATCGATCAACTCCAAGGGGAGGATGAACAGCTGGGTTGGCTGTGGGTCAACCACCGTGCCCTGGACTCGACCCCCATGCGGACCCAAGAGGGATTCATATCAGTGACCATGTGTGTGTGTGTGTGTTCTTCATGGTATATCCTACTATCATTCGCTTTCCTCTACCACGTCTTTCCAATCACTTTACAAGCAGCGTTCTAGAAACCTCATAAATCTATTTAATAGTTCTTTACACCTCCTAATTCTCCCATTACTCTCCTCATTTCTCTCATGTCTCACACACTTCACCCAGTGCACTTAACACTCACAGCAATAACCTTGGACTTCTCACACAACTCACAGACACATTCGTTTTCAATTCCCTGAGAAAGCACGTCTGCCCCCCACGGTGGAGAGGGGGGGGGGGTCTGGGGGCTAGGGCAAGCCCCAGGTCAGCAGTGTCTGGCTGAACTTACCTGACCCAACCCAAGGAATAGGATGGATAGATAGGTAGATACTTACATACATACATACATACATACATACATACATACATACATACACACATAAATACATGAATACATACATATATATATAGACATGCATACATACATATAAAGACAGATATTTCTGTATAATGTAACTGAATTCCACATTGATCTATTTTCATATATCACACTTTATACATTATAGTTAAGGACTTATCCTATAACGTACGTTCTTCCATTGCAAACACAATTTCATCTCGTTCGTCTATATTTATGTAGTAGTCAGACATCCTTTCTATATTGCTGAAGGATTCTCACCCATCCTTCCTCCTGCACTATTGTCCTACTCCTTCCTCCTTCACCATCCTCCTACCTCTCTTAACAATGCTAATCTTCCAATCTCTTCAGTTCTCTATCCATTTTTGTCTCTTCAAATCTACATACCTTAATTACATTTTTGGAGTTCTGATTCCACTGCAGATGTTCAAATTCCACTTTAGATATTCCGTTTCCACTTTAGATAATGTAATTCCACTATTGATATTCTAATTCCACTTTGGATTTCCTGATTCCACATTCAATATTCTAATTCGCCTGTACATATTCTAATTCCAGCTTGGATTTTCTAATTTCACTTTTAAACATATTCATTCAGTTTTAGATATTCTGATTCCACTTTAGATATTCCACGACGGATATTTCATAACTAGTTTGGGTATTTTAACTGAACTCTCAACATGCTAAGTCGAAGTTATATATTCTAGTTTCCACTTCACGGAAATGAATTGTTTGAAACTCACTCAAATGGAGCCTACAAGGGGAAAGAATCTTCATTTTATTTTTCTTAACCATTGTTTTGTTGCAAAAACCATTCGGCACACACACACACACACACACACACACACACACACACACACACACACACACACACACAACACACACACACACACACAGGTTAACATAGTGATTAGCCAATCTCAAACCTTGGCACCAGTAGAGAGTCTTGCTAACACAGGGCAGAGAAGCGCCACTAACCAAACAGAGTTTGACTACTAACCAAACAAAAGTTCACAGCTAACAAAACAAGGGCTACTGCTAACCAAGGAAGGGTGAGGGGAGGAGTAATACTAACCAGAGAACAGGTCACAGGTAACCAAAATTAACGGGAAGATCCTTCCCATCGCAAAGTACCAACCACATATCAACAGGTCTTTAACCATCCACGAATGTCCTTCCTTAAGGATACTCCGTGGTCGGCAACACATTGAATCCTTTAGCAGGATTGCCCATAGGATCCCATGAACCCTACGGAGGCTGGCTAATCTTTGCTTCCTCTGGGTTGACACGGAGTACCAAAGGTCTCCCTAAAGATTCCTAAAAGACTTCCAGAAGACTTCCAAGGGAATCCCAAAGAACTTCCAGTTGAGCGAGTGCTCTGATCCAGACGTAAACTGCTAACTGATCGAGCGGACTCACTCCTAAGTTTGGTCATGAAAGAAAGGAAGCTGACGATTCTGAAGGTATGGAACCATCAGTATAAATCCTCTTCTTCCAGGCTTCAGAAGGCGTTTAAGACTACACATAAAACCTGAAGATATATATATGAAGAAATTCTGAAGCTTTTGAGTCTAATCCATAACTTTGAGTTACAATCTTTTTCACTTTAATCCGATATCTTTCGAAGACCAAAAGAAAATGGTAAAAAGTTTGTTGCGAATTACTCTCTGAGGCATCAAATCTGGTAAGCGACAAAGCCCAGTTTCCCCACCGTAGTACACGAAGCATTGAACCTAATAGTCATCAGGTTCAACACCTGTGGTTCATGAGCTATCGAAGCTTCGTTTCACATTTTCAAACTCATTGAGATATAGAATCATCCAAATAACATGTTCATTTCTTTGTAAAATGCAGTTTATTCATACATTATTTCAACTTCTCTCATTTTCTTTACGATATCCACGCCAGTTCATTATCATTTTACATTATATTATCATTAGATTTTACGTCAAAATTGATGATATTAGCTTCATTACGTACTACACCTGCTCGTTCGGTGACGGTCATAAAAGAATTTTATTTCTGAAATGTACTGTGATATTGGGTCGAGGGTCAAATTTCATCAATTGTTTGTATCATTTCATGAAACAGAGAACTACACCGAGAGAGAGAGAGAGAGAGAGAGAGAGAGAGAGAGAGAGAGAGAGAGAGAGAGAGAGAGAGAGAGAGCCGGAAAACTTCGAATCAAAAACACTAAAAGAAAAAAATATCGTGGAACACTTTGTCGTCCAGGTCTACACCTCCTTAAGAGGATACGAACTTGAAGCCTCTACTACTGGCGGTCCATATCCTAACACATGACTTCATCAACCTTACATATGGGGGGGGGGGGAAGTCAGCTGACATCAGAGGCTTCACCCCTACACTTGGCCTCATGACGTCTCCATACATCATCACACATCATGATATCATCCGCCGTACATCAGGAGTGATGAAGTCAATTAACATCTCCCCAGGTCAGACTTCATCTTCTATCGAAAACATCGTCTCGCCTGAGAAGTTCTCGTACCCAAGACCTGCTTAATTGGATGGTCGACATTCCTTTACGAATATCTGGCAGTAAAAACGCTGAACTATGCCAGTGTCTTACTAATACTTTTCATAGAACAAGACATATGTCTTTCCTACGTCCATCTATTGTCAAATTCTCTGTCACGTTTTGAATTATAATTCAGTGTAATACCTGACACACCCACATGACAACTTGAATTTCAGTATATCTTTAGTATATCTTAAAAGAACCTACTGGGAATATGCTTAAAATGGACTCCTCTGGTGTAGCGATTTAGCGTTCCTAACCGTGACGCATTCACGGACCACCAGCCCACGGTCGAGCATGGCATAGCTTCGAATCCTAATTGCGGGTAGTCAGTCCACAGTCAACCCAGCTGTTCATCCATCAAGGGTTTAATCGATAAGATGGGTGCCTGGCTCAGGTTAGGGTATATATGTAGAAATACATAACCTTGATGGGATGGCCTTGGTTAGGGCCTCAGCTGTCCGTGCCATCTCAGCTAACATAAAAAAAAAATACTTGAATTCCATCAACAGTTTCATTTCAAACTTTATAATATCCCAAAAACTTATTTTCGTGATTTCATGTCAAAGGAAAATTCGGAAAATAAGATTTTTTTTATATTCAAAATTTGAGTCAGTGAATTACACTCGCTCTTACAGGGAGGTAAGTGTCTGTACCATGTCCATATGGCTGTACTCAAGAAAATGTAAATGATTCTCCTCAAAGTAGCGTATATCATTTTCCTGTAACGAGTGTAAATGACTTTCCTGAAGCAATTGTAAACGGTTTTTGAGAATGGGAATCACCTTATCATATCTACTGCTTGAGATGTATTTGGGTGTTCTCAGGCGCTTGTTGAACTACAGCTGTAGGAGCATCGTCAGGCTATTGTATAAATACAGCTGTAGGAGCCTCTTCAGCTACAGTAGTGGACCTACAACAGTAGATGTATTATCAAGTGGTTGTAGTGGTCTTATAACTAGTAATTTGGTTTGGATATTGTAGTGAAATTGGATCCCAGGAACGATTGTTTGGGTGGTTAAGGGTCTGACCCTGTAACTACGCTGTTAGATCAAATTGATTAATTAGATTATATCATTTAAGGCAAACGCAGACTCAGTCTCACACATGATTACTAGATATTGTAGACGTATACCATACAAAACTAATTAACAAGATCATGTTCATTAATTAGATTATATTGATTAAGAACTTTCTAATTAAACTATATCAAAAAACATAGAAGTTTAAGAATCCAATTTAGTTCAATTACTTCAAAAGCTAATCTTACATTTTTCAAATTTACTTAGATTAACTTAGTTTTTCTAAAACCCATAGATATGATACACATCTAAAATACACATATCGCTAACCAATCACCGATAACATCCAGACCTATCCAATCAGCGTCGGTCTGTGAGACTGCGTATGCTTTCATCCAATGAACGCCAGGAGTGAGCAGGTTCTCTCAGCCAATCAGCGAGAGCGGTATTGGACGTTGAATACACTAACTGCCAAACGGCCTCGTGTATTATCCAGTGGTGTTAATGGCCTCTTCATAAATCTCTTTATTTACATCCATACATGTAAATATATAAGTAGACATGAGGTGAATATGGAGGTAAATGTACAGTGAAATATAAGGCGAATATGGACATAAACAAAGATATATATATATATATATATATATATATATATATATATATATATATATATATATATATATATATATATATATATATATATATATATATATGTGTGTGTGTGTGTGTGTGTGTGTGTATGTATGTGTGTGTGTGTGTGTGTGTGTGTGTGTATGTGTGTGTGTGTGTGTGTGTGTGTGTATGTGTGTGGTAAACAAATCCGTAGCCTGGAGTAAACTGTAAACCGGTTCCACCAAACTATCTTAAGATCACAACAATAATATTTATCAAAATGTAAGTATGATTAATCGCAGGTAAGAGCGGGACTACGTGATGTTTCCCATGGAACATCAACCATCTTTCGACAAGAAATTCCCGGATATTAAGGTCTGGATAGTGCTATACTCCTAATGAGGTTTAGAATACTCATTTTTTCTCCTAACAGGCGAGTAATGTTAATCCTGGACCTGTTATCTTCCCGTTATAAGAGCAATGAGATTTACGAAGACAAATGACTTCAAACAGAGTTCCTGCTGAGTTAATAGTAGGAAAACACAGTGTTGCATTGCCACAGGGTTGCATTACCACGGGGTTGCGTTGCCACGGCGTTGCATTGCCACAGGGTTGCGTTGCCACGGCGTTGCATTGCCACAGGGTTGCATTGCCACAGGGTTGCGTTGCCACGGCGTTGCATTGCCACAGGGTTGCATTGCCACAGGGTTGCGTTGCCACAGGCGTTGCATTGCCACAGGGTTGCATTACCACGGGGTTGCATTGCCACGGGGTTGCATTGCCACAGGGTTGCATTGCCACAGGGTTGCCTTGCCACAGGGTTGCATTGCCACAGGGTTGCGTTGCCACGGCGTTGCATTGCCACAGGGTTGCATTGCCACAGGGTTGCATTGCCACAGGGTTGCGTTGCCACAGGGTTGCATTGCCACAGGGTTGCGTTGCCACAGGGTTGCGTTGCCATATAGCAAATGGCGTGTTCAGAAATCTGTACACTACAAAACAGCTCAGGTGTGGCGTTGGGAAATTTGTTTGTTTTCAAGTTTTCTTTGTCCTCGTAACTTCGTGTCTAACTGTAAATTTCTTCGTGATATTGACGTGAGATCTAGCAAGTTACTATAGGAAGCTAGTAAACAAGTTCAATTCCTTGTATGATATATAATGGAATATATCTCTGTCTTTACAAAATGTCAGCTTTTACTTTGCACGTCGGCACGACCTCTGAACACGACAGTACGACCCTTCAGCATGTAGGAACGACCTATGAGCATGACGGTACGACCCTTGGTTATACGATGACCTGACCTTTAACAAGACCATTAACGGTCAGAGCTAAATGTAGGAGGAACTCTTTTATCTTTCTTCTTCCAGTTATAATCATGTGCTTGGCCAGGCTATCATGCAGAGCTACGACAAAGGCAAGCACAAAGCAGTGTAGATGTATCGTCTGCATGATAAGCCAGGACAGGAAGACTTAATCCGGGTCACATTAGCACTAGGAGACCCCAGGGTAACAACTGAATGGCTTTTGTCAGTACATAACCCGGATATTACAAGATGATAGATAAGTCAGTGAATAGATGATATATATATATATATATATATATATATATATATATATATATATATATATATATATATATATATATATATATATATATATATATAATCAGTGACGTAACATGTCCTGAAATCTCTATTCAATAGGGCTTTATAGAGCACCATTTTGAGCTCTATCTTGACTGGAGGAGCTCAGCTCTTGAAATTAAGAATGAGAGGTACAGCAGAAGAAGACAGAGGCAGCAAAACTAGCAGACAGAGGCAGCAGAAGTAGCAGAAAGCACCAGAAACAGCTGGAGCAGTTGAGAAAGATGGTGCAGTAAGCTTCGACAGAGGTATATATTTAAAGTGCCTGTGAGGTGAGAACATTGATTTGAATCCCGGCTTGTACCGCTCCCGTCCCCACCCCCACCGCAACCCCACACACTACCCCACCACTAACCCCAACCAACCCTCGCGTAACCCCCAACCCAGCCACTACCTTACCCCCCCACACCCAGCTGTGGGGAGCAACAGAAGAAGAGTTCCTCCTCCACTCGCGCCATCCACCGGTGTAAGCAATGTTCAAGATAAACAGTAGATAAATAGAAGTATTTTAGTGTCTTCAGACACTCGCTGCTTGCAAGCGGTCCATGTGCTGCTTGCTAAAGCTTCCTGTGCCTTTCCTCAAGCAGCGTATGTACTGCTAGGGTTAAGAAGAGGTAGCGCTATTCTGCTGTAACATCCTGCTGTTCTAGAAGGAGTTTTGGAAAGATCCAAGTCTGTACTTCCTCCCCAGAGGATATCCTTTGTCACTGTTCTACATGAAGTGATGTTTTACGCCTCATTTTTCCGTACATCAAAGAAAATCGTTTCTGCGAACTCGAGAAGGAGAAAGAAATATGAGAGAAATCCCGTGATCTGCGTGGTGATGACAGGCGTTTTGTAAGGGCCAGGTCAAAGGTCGGGACATCTTACGCACTGGGTCGTACCGTCGTGCTCAAGGGTCGTACCGTCGTGCTCAAAGGTCGTAGCGTCGTGCTCAAGGATTGTACCGTCGTGCTCAAGGGTCATACCGTCGTGCTCAGGAGGCAGTGCTACCACCGTGTTCACAGACTTGTACCACCTAACAACCTGGTTTCGTCCTTGACTGTTAAATAAGAAAAATTTTTTACAAAATATCACAAGTTATAACTGGCCATTCCATGTTTACCATCAATACTAGATTGCCTGCAATTGCTTCTGGTTTGAAGAGAGGTAATTTTCCATCCCCTGTGGGTTACGTCTCTTATGCTTTAAGATATATCTGCCTATATCTGTTTATTCACTTTTTTTACTACATATCTATCGTCTCTAACCCTCTATCTATCTATCTTTCTCTTTTCTATCTATTTGATTATCTAATTGTCTATGTAATTATCTGTCCGTCTATCTATATATTCATTCATCTATCTATCTGTCTATCTGTCTACCAATGTATTCGTATATCTATCTATCTATCTATCTATCTATCTATCTATCTATCTATCTATCTATCTATCTCTCAGCGTCTCGTCACCTTCCTCCCAACACGAGAGACGTTACAGGTGTGAGACCCACACCAACATTACCCCATGGTAGGAGACAGTGTCCCTGTATGTGTTTATGTAAATCTCTCTGGCTGAGGGACCTGAGCTGTTCCTCATCACTTTCACACTGTGTCCCAGCTGAGTGTCCCATCTGAGTGTCCCATCTGAGTGTCTCTCATCTGATTGTTCCATCTGAGCGTCTCATCTGAGTGTCCCATCTGAGCGTCTCATCTGAGTGTCCCATCTGAGCGTCTCATCTGAGTGTCCCATCTGAGCGTCTCATCTGAGCGTCCCATCTGAGTGTCCCATCTGAGTGTCCCATCTGAGTGTCCCATCTGAGTGTCCCATCTGAGTGTCCCATCTGAGCGTCTCATCTGAGTGTCCCATCTGAGCGTCTCATCTGAGTGTCCCATCTGAGCGTCTCATCTGAGCGTCCCATCTGAGCGTCCCATCTGAGTGTCCCATCTGAGTGTCCCATCCCCCTCAGTGCCCATCATCAGACTCCACAGTGAGAATCACTTGTCCTAACAGAAAGCTTAAGAATGTTTATCCCACTTCAGGTAAATGTGTTTTTGACCCTTAAGAACATAGCATATACTCCTGCAAGAGGGATCTAACCCTCAGTGTAAGGGATTTAGCCCTCCTGTGACTCTGTAAGGCAGGAAAACCCAACTTTATCGCCTTGGAATTTGGTCATTACGGTCGCCTTGAGGAGAGTGTAATGCGCTGAGTTTGAGCTAGCGAACTTCTGCTAATCTTTTCCTGATTACAGAGGTGATTGACGACACTGATCTCCAAGTTATTACTCGACAGACATTGGCAATACTGACCATCCTTCTTGCGATTAAGTAACTTGTTTACGTAAATTGTTTACGTAAACTGTTTACATATGTGTAAAATAAACATGTGCGGTGATATTACGTTGTGTGAGGTAGATATTCATACTGATAGATAGATACATAGACATACGATTAGATAGATACATGATAGATATAAAGTTACAAATATAGATAGATAGACAGGGAAGAAGAGAGAAAGATACACAGACGATGTTAGATAAATAGATGAATACAGAGACAGATAAACTGATATATATATATATATATATATATATATATATATATATATATATATATATATATATATATATATATATATATATATCACTGTAGTGAACTAATCTTCACCTTGGCTCTGGTCTCGCCTCTAATCACCTGGACCAACAGGACTCCTCCCATGGCAGGTAACTGAGCTGAGATTAGCCAATCAGACCAGAACTCTGGCTTATCAAAGTGGTAGGAATTTCTGACAATTAATGAACCAGACGCCCAGGAAGTGCTTGGCTGAGCTTCATTTACTTATACTTGTATATGTATATGGTCATAACGACCTACTTGAAGGTAACAAGGTCGTGTTCGAGGGTCGTACTGTCATCCTTAAGGGTCGTACCATCGTGGTCAAGGGTCGTGCCTCGATCCTCATTGGTCGTACCGTCGTGCTTAAGATAGCACTCTCCATGAAGTCATCCATCCTGACTCTACCGCTCAGTAGCGCCAGGAGAGTCGTCCTGCCATCTTGGACTCTACCCACACTTTTGATTATAGAACTAGAGGAGCGTCAGGCGTCCACACTGATCCACCAAGGGAACCCAACTCTCTCTCTCTCTCTCTCTCTCTCTCTCTCTCTCTCTCTCTCTCTCTCTCTCTCTCTCTCTCTCTCTCTCTCTCTCTCTCTCTCTCCGTTCAGCAGCAGATCCTCTCATAATTGCTTCTTGGATTCGAATGCCATTTTCGTCAAGCAGGACGACGGTACTTCACCAGCATATAATCACTCACATGCTACACAAGACATCCTGTGTGGGACGCGCAAGACAGACGTAAACGTATGGTTTTTGGAGTCACATCACCCGTTTTCTTTCATGTACGTCCACCGAGTCAGTTTACATGGAAGGGAGACTATCTTGAACCAGATATGTTTGCTACAGAGTTCTTGTCTGCGAGATAACTCAGAGATCACTGATCTCATCTTGTTCAAACTTCGTCAAAATATTAATGGACATTAGAGGTATAAAGAATTAGATTTTGAGATGCCTGCATCTATCTCTAACAACAATATAGAAGGAACTGACACTCGCATTACATTGTTTGGTGAAATAAATGTTTGCTGTATAGATTGCAGACATTTGTAAATAATTTATTCTCTGTAATTTCTGTAATACAAAACA
The DNA here is from genome assembly GCF_036320965.1 of Panulirus ornatus. Classification (NCBI taxonomy): domain Eukaryota; kingdom Metazoa; phylum Arthropoda; class Malacostraca; order Decapoda; family Palinuridae; genus Panulirus; species Panulirus ornatus. Next base: position 1,788,979 of record NC_092280.1, on the reverse strand, counting down.
TGTCTCACTCAAACGTAGGTAGACCTCAGACTTGAGATATATACATATGATAAGAAATTACAGCATAGATGTATTTTGAAATCACTCCTATGTAATGCAGAGTTGCTATATACACCAGGCAATCAGATAATACTACTGTAGCAGGAGACATGCAAAGTTCAGCGAGGAAGATAAAGTCAAACATCACAAGAAGCTGCAGTTGGCTGCTCTCTCTGCTTTACTCAAAGCATCTTAGCCCTTAAGCCTAGCCTCACTCACAAGCAGAGGCAAGGGAGGGTAATATCAATGCATCAAACAATGTAATTAGTTTATACATCATTAGTCTGCGCCAGTCTAATGAGGCTTGATACCCTTTGGCACCAATGTCGTCCCGCGTGAGCGGAGATGAAGGCTCCTCCATCGCTCTACCACCGATACATCTCGTCTCTGGACGCTCTCTCTCTCTCCATCTCTGCCTCATCACGGGTCGCTAAGAAATCTATTGGGATTACATTAAGCAACGATGTTAACGGTAAGCCATTCACCACACGACGAGCGGCGGGGGCGCAGGGTGGGTGTTGATGGCACAGTGAATGAGACTTTCTTCACGTGGGAGACGCATTACCTAACGTGCAAAATGTGAATGAATTAGATATACGAGCAAACCATTGGTGTTTCCTTCGTTGTCTCGTGTTGGCTCAAACTACAAGCATGGTCGTCACTTGGTCACTAAGGGACCTAAAGTTAGAAGCTTTGTAGGAGATGATATCATACTTATACTTATTAATACAGACGACGTAGCTACGGAACAGCTGAGGATAAAGATAATGTATAGCCTATTTGATATATTGATCAGCATGTCAGGAAAGGCCACATGATGGGAACATATGACGTGTTCTACCTTCTGTGTGTCACACACACACACACACACACACACACACACACACAGCAACATTCAAGGGAAATTGGTGAATGCAAAACTTTCCCCTGCCTTCATCTGAAGTTTGAAAATGAATGCAAAACGAAATAATCCTTGTGCAAGACATTATAAAGGTGGGAAAACGCGATGTTATGTGACAAGAAGATGGGAAACACGGCAAGAGGATGGGAAATACGATGAGGGGTGGGTACATCAAGAGGATGGGAAACACGAGGAGGATAAAACAGGATGGGAAACACGATGGGAATACTGGTGGGAGATGGGAAACGTGATGAGGATATAAGAAAGTAGAATATGATTCTGTAACAAATATTGATAAATGAGAAACCTATGAGCAGAGCCCATGGGAATGTGGCCAGTGCCCATGGAAGTGTGAACCCTCTCTTAACACAGACTCACTGAGTGGGTGAGTGTGTGTGTGTGTGAGGTGCGTGAAGCATGATATACAGAGTGCGTGAAACTGTGGAATACATGAAGTGTGTGAAGCGTATGCGTAAGATGCATCAAGTGTGTGATTTGCACGAGTAAGGTGCATGGAAGGTGTCGAAGTGCGTGGTAGAGTGTGCGATACATGGGGAATGTCAGTTGTAGCGAGATTCTCTTTGGGGTTTAAGCGCCAGTGTGTGTGGAGGGAATTTACCGACGTGTTGCTGGATTGGCGCGCGGCCTGGGAATTGCAATGAGGAAGGCCTTGACTGTTGCAGAGAGAGAGAGAGAGAGAGAGAGAGAGAGAGAGAGAGAGAGAGAGAGAGAGAGAGAGAGAGAGAGAGAGAGAGAGAGAGAGAGAGAGAGACCGTGTCTCTCACAGACTGACCATCTGCACCAAGGATTTTAAAGCCCACATACAAATGCAATGTTCTCTTTGTCTTGCACCGTTAATAGACTTATGGTGTACAATGAAGGGTACAATAAGGGTACATTGGGAATACACTGATGCTATAATGGGGTACAATGGGGTTAGAATGGGGGGGGGGGTACAGCTAGTGCGTGGAATGCAATGGTGGATCAGATAAACCACATGAATATTTCTATGTACTGTCAAGCCAGAAATAAAACGGGAAGTTGTTATGTAATTGTCATGAACGAATTATTTTCCACAGATCAGTGAATTATTTGGAACGTAAGTAAACACCGTTATTCATATTGTAGGACTAGCGTTATATTTCCATTTAAAAACTGATTAACCAAACGCCAGGTAATACTGAAAAATCCAATTATTGTTACAACTACAAATTGGTTTGTGAAATTGATAACCAAAAATAGGGTAGACTTGACAAGCACCAAGTTGGCTAAATAACTTACAGCTGAAAGTCTGCTCTTTCGTCAGTAAGAAAAACATTATGAGACAATACAAAAGTGGGTACAAGAAAGTGCTTCCTCAAACAGTTAGAAAGAAAAAACTCACACCATATCCCAGTGTTGAACAGAGATGGTTGGAAATCTCCAAACATACAGTAGCTTCTGCAACCTCAGTGAGCCTTTTCATCATTATTTTTTTCAAAACAGTGGGTAAACGTGGCCAGAAATATGCAAATATTGAGGGAAACAAGATATTATGTGAGGGAGACCATCTCTGATTGACTTTAGTTTGGCTGGTCTGTGATATAGACTTGACCAACACAATGCGCTTACCCTCAGCTCATTGTCGAAGTGTTTCTTTTGTGTCACAGGAGAGAGAGAGAGAGAGAGAGAGAGAGAGAGAGAGAGAGAGAGAGAGAGAGAGAGAGAGAGAGAGAGAGAGAATCTGTGTTGCTGCAACACCCTTGTGAATACAGCCTGTCGAAGCGTTGGTTATATGCTGCGGGTATTGTAGAAGTCGGACTTGGGTTTGAAAGACATATAAAGGAAAAGTTTTGATGTGGTGTGGTGCGCTCTCTCTCTCTCTCTCTCTCTCTCTCTCTCTCTCTCTCTCTCTCTCTCTCTCTCTCTCTCTCTCTCTCTCTCTCTCTCTCTCTCTCACACACACACACACACACACACACACACACACACACACACACACAGAAGAGGAAAAAAAAGATTTTCCAAAAACTTCAAAATTTTCAAAAATTCCAGAGAATAAAGATTCACAGTCCAAAAGTTACAAAAAAAAATGTAAGGTCCGAAAAGGCCAAAAAAAATCTACCAACGTCTAAACTGTCGAAAAAAAAAGGAATAAAAGCGTACCGGAAAATGATATAGAAAAGATACAAAAAATACAAAAATGTCAACAAAGTCAAAAAAAGCAAAGTGCTAGAAGTGTAAACACATCTAATAATTTGTAAAAAGAAAAAAAAGTACAGTTAAATGATAACGTTTATAAACATAATTGTTTGAAACAACGTCAACTTTCCCAAATTTTGCAGACTTCATTAATTATTCCACTCTCGATTATCAGAATTTCCTCCATACTTGTATCTTTTAAAGCTTCAGTAAATCAAATCACATTATCACTTAGCACAAAAAAGCGTCCTTGTGTATTCTTAAATTCTTATTATCTAAAATAAAGCAGTATATCCCTTAATCATCCATACGTATAGATCTATCTTCACTATATTTTCCCAGCAGGCACCGAAAGTTCTTAAGGTCTACTATGTCATTGTGATGTAGGGCGGTCTTAAACCTAAGGAGACTAAAGGTATATATTACAGAGGCAAAATCACTCCGCTGGCCGGATAAAACCGCTTTAAAAAGGCTATATATTACACAGAGGGGGAAAAAATGGCATTTGCATTTGAATCTTGAATTAGAAATTGAAATAGAGTGGCTTAAGGTACGTGGATCAAAGGAGATAAGGATTTTACGGTGTTGTGGTTTATTGTTCGTCTTTTGTGTTGTTAGTGAAGAGTAAACCGTATATCAGGGTTGTGTGTTGTTGGTCGTGTTAGTGAAGGAGGCCCTTATAATAGGGTTGTGTGTTGTTGGTGTTGAAGGGGAATCTTATAGCAGGGTTGTGTGTTGTTGTTGGCGAAAGGGAAGCTTACATCAGGGTTGTGTGTGGTTATTGGTGAAGGAAGGCCTTACATCAGGACTGTGTGTTGTTGCTAGTGAGGGAGGGACAATTATCAGGGTTGGAAATTGTCTATGACGCAGTGAAAACCTTATACCAGGGTTGTTTGTAGTTGATAGTGGTGGGAAAAACAATATTATCACAGGAATAACCTTATACTGAGCCTTATAACAAGGTTGTGGGTTGGCTGAGTGAAGAGAGAGCCTTACACCAAAGCTGTGGCAGTAGACGGTGTGTACCACATTGTGGAAGAGTTCCCAGTTGCAATTTGCATTTAGAATGAATGTACGTGAATACTGGCGGCTGAGACGGCTCATTTGCTGTGAAGACATGAGGAGGAAGAGGACGACGAGGCAGCTGAGACCAAAGACTGAGATAACTTTATCAGGTCTCTTAAGATCTTGCCTGAGGAGAGACTGATTTTTGTGGAATTATTTTTTTTCTTTTTTATTTTGCTAAGGACAAAGTAATTCCTAAAGGACCGTTTAGCAGAGAACAGAGTGATTCCTAAAGGAACGTTTGGCTGAGAACAGAGTGATTCCTAAAGGAACGTTTGGCTGAGAACAGAGTGATTCCTAAAGGAACGTTTGGCTGAGAACAGTGATTCCTAAAAGAACGTTTGGCTGAAAACAGAATATTTCTCATGGCTTCGTTCTTTCTTCCGAAATCTACTTTTGTAACAGATTTTTCTTTACTTGGGTAAATGAATGGTAGCCGTAGTAAGTGAATGACAGCTGAGGCTAATGAATGATGACTCATGAGAAATGAATGATAGCTGAAGGAAACAGTCATAACTGTTGCTGCAATATGACCTACCAAACTTTGATATGGTTGTCATAACATCAGTGGAAGCTAGAAATGACAGCACATATAGAAAAGCCACATTTGCTATAAAGTATACACCAATACGGTGATTCCTATATTAGTATATGTATAGAAAGTTGATAGTATAATTGATCCATAATATATTCATATCTTCCAATCATCTTATAATATAATCCTCACCTGAAATTACCCCATAGAATATATATCACCTACAATTATACCATAGCATATTATTTACCTCCAATTATCTCATAGAATATTCTTCACCTGTGATCAGCAATTACCTACACTGTCTTGTATCATGCAATGAATGTTATTCTTCATGCTCCATGACAATGCCTACAAAATCCGCATACAAGAACATAACACAAATTCTGCCGCACACACAGAAACCACACAACTCCTACTTGCGCTGCGCTCGTCTCGTAAGTTGTATGAAGGAAAATGTTATACACTCTCTATACTCTACAAGAATATATATATATATATATATATATATATATATATATATATATATATATATATATATATATATATATATATATATATATATAAACCGGCTCATCCTATTCCTAAGCACCGTTAGATAAGGAAATCTATTTATCTAATATTTATCATGAAGTCTTTACTCGCCATTATAGATGTTGGTTGAGTGACAACATTAGCCTAGAAATTGGATCTTATACACTTTCAAGCCCTTTGACCTTACTTGACCCAACCTACAGTAATGTGACCCTTCATGAAATGTCTTTTTTCATGTGGGAAATAATTTGTATTCATTTATATAGATTTTATGCATCTGTAGAGAAAGGATCATTATTATGAACACAAGATTCATGTACATAATAAAGCAAATACAAATACATATGTTGCTTTGCAATAATAATTATCAAATTATACATTTGGAACAACCTGGGCGTGTAGGTTAATCTACATATGAATTATGTAGACAGCTTTATGCATATGTAAATGCACGTATGAGCGTTTACACACACAAACACACACACACACACACACATACACACAATGTATTTTTAAAAGTTACATAATACATGGCTATATACGCATACGAGTTTTTGTAAGTAATTCGTATATATATATATATATATATATATATATATATATATATATATATATATATATATATATATATATATATATATATCTTCTTTTTCTTTCATACTATTCGCCATTTCCCGCATTAGCGAGGTATCGTTGAGAACAGAGGACTGGGCCCTTGAGGGAATATCCTCACCTGGGCCCCTTCTCTGTTCCCCTTCTCTTTTGGAAAATTAAAAAAAAAGTGAGAGGGGAGGATTTCCAGCCCCCCGCTCCCTCCCCTTTTAGTCGCCTTCTACGACACGCAGGGAATACGTGGGAAGTATTCTTTCTCCCCTATCCCCAGGGATATATATATATATATATATATATATATATATATATATATATATATATATATATATATATATATATATATATCAACATCCATATTCATCGTGGTCGCTATTTGCAGCTAAAGTTAGCTAGATACACATAAACTTAGCGGAAAATAGAATTAAGATGGCGACGACAAAACTAAACTTGATTTTCTCTCACTGTTTCAGGTTGGTTAGAGCAGTGACCTCCAGTGGACATAAAAAGCAGTGAAATCACATGAAAGTTGATCCTGTGAAGCAACGTTAAGACAGCATAACTCTACCACAGCATAACTCTACAACAGCCTAACTCTACCACAGCATAACTCTACCACAGCATAACTCTACAACAGCCTAACCCTACCACAGCATAACTCTATAGCAGCATAACTGTATCACGGCATAGCTCTACCACAGCATAACTCTATCGCAACATTATCACAGCATAACTATCACAGCACAATATCATAGCATATCTTTACTACACCATAACTCTATCACAGCATCGCTATCACAGCATAACTCTATCATACCATAACTCTATCAGAGCATAATTCTATCACAGCATAATTCTGTCACAGCATAACTCTGTCACATCATAACTCTATCACAGCATAACTCTAATACGGCGGAACTGTCTTATCCAAAAAAGTGGTAAAGAAATAAACTTCATGTGATACAAGACGGAAAATCCCTTTCAAAAGACTAGAAAAACAAGACCCTATGATCAGCGAGGAAGAACTGTGACCAGTCAGGAGGAAACACACACACACACACCGGGGAATACTCGGAGGATAATACTTATATTTACGACGATGTTCATCTCACACGACTGGTGACGTCTTTCCAGCAGGATGGTCAGGGTGCTGCCCCCGGGCTGCTGCTGCTGCTCCTACCCCGTCTGGTGGCTCCTGATCTGCTGCTGTCTAGTGGGTGAGTGTCCTACCCATCCCACCCCACCTCTCTCTCTCTCTCTCTCTCTCTCTCTCTCTCTCTCTCTCTCTCTCTCTCTCTCTCTCTCTCTCTCTCTCTCTCTCTCTCTCTCTCTCTCTCTCTTTTTCCTCGGCCACAGACCCCAGAATTCGAACCCATGCTGACACATGGTCAGCAACGCTAACCGCTACACCACGGAGGCCCACAAGAGAGAGAGAGAGAGAGAGAGAGAGAGAGAGAGAGAGAGAGAGAGAGAGAGAGAGAGAGAGAGAGAGAGTGCCGTCATCTACTATAAAACTGTTTTCTACATTTTCTACTCTTGCTCGGTAAATGTTTGGTCCAGGTCAACAACACTAGTATATCCAGACTACAGCTGTAAATGATCTATTTACAAATTAGCGAGAAAGATGTTGTTTTACAGGTAGACACGTCGTGTCACTATGGTCGAAATGCCTCTTATTAGGCGTCAGAATAGCATTATAGTCCCCCATAATGTTTGTATATATCATTTTTCAATTGGTATGGATTTCGGTGTTTGCAGAACTTTATGGACCATGAATTAATGCAGATATATCGCTTTTATTTTTCAGGATATGCCTCACGTAAACATTAAATGGTCGAAATGAAAATCTATTTATATTTAGGACATTTAATTGCAATTGTCTTATGGGGAACTATATCAAAGTCTGATATGATACTAAGTGTGTTACCGGACTCCGCCTACTTGTCGTTACACCGCAACTGAAAATTCACCTTTGACGAGGATGAATCCTCGTTAATGGATTGAAAGAGACACACAGCCTTGTTCATTAACTCTCAATGAGTCCACCACTTCCCTGCTACTGCGTGGAGTGCAGCCTCGAAGATACAGAGGTCCAGCTAAGTTCCTCTGTGATTGTTTAATAATGATAATGATAACTAGTCATAAGTTAACGGGAACGTTCCGTTTCATTTATAAGGGACGCACTGAATGGTAAGGAACAGGCAAAATGCAGGGGGTTGAATATCTGGTTGGCGAGAGAGAGAGAGAGAGAGAGAGAGAGAGAGAGAGAGAGAGAGAGAGAGAGAGAGAGAGGGATGACTACTAAGAGAGCACGTCTCTAATTCTAAGAAATTTCCCTAAGAGTTATGAAGAGAGGACTAGACTCTGGCTCTCGCCGAACCATCTTTCCTTAATAGAATAAAAACACGAGACGGAACTTCTCTACAAGCGAGCGTCTCTTACTTAGCTCTGATGGCCAATGATGGAGAGGGGCGGGTTTTGGGGCGCGAACGAATTATGCAAACTTAGAACCACTTCAGGATATCCTATAAAACAATTTCCCAGCTAAAATTGGAGAATTGGAACCCATATACCAGCGTCTATTGTTAAATGATTTCCTTAAAGCCAGACTATGAACGCCCAAAGCGTACGACGGATAATTCGTATATCAGATAATGGTTGGCTTACGACCAACCCATCTGAATGGTATAGCATTATCTGCCCTACACTGTGTACTGCCAGTTTGAAACAGTCAAATACGTCGAGCTGAAATATACCTGATGGTCATGGTATTCCTCAACGAAGAGACACATATGTGTAGAACATATCCTCCAACATTATATAAAAATATATTCATATTCCTTTTTGATTGACGTCTGGAACTTATGAGACGTAGTTTTACGTGCCATCTGGATTGGCTTAAGTGTACCGATAGTGGTACGTGTGCCATCGGTACGATAGAAAACATAAACTGATACATGAAAGAAAATGGGGTGCTGTGCATGGGACAAAAATGCAATAAGGTTCACTATAGTACATAGGCTGTGTCTCTGGAACTATAATCATCCTCCTTCTCTATTCTCGTAGCTTTCTCTTCCTCACCACACTCCCAGGAAGCCCTCCAAAATAGAACTCCTCCAACGTTCTCCATCTCCCAGAACATCTCCCTCCAAACAACAGTGAAGAAAGAGTTCTGAGGCGAGTCACCGGTGAACAGTGCAACAGAGGATCATGATCTTGGCATGATCTTAAACCCATGAAGAAGGGGTTCAAACTCATTATCAATAAGTGGTTATGTCTATGAAGATGACGTCATAAATTGCACTGGCAGGTGATAGGCTTAGAGCCCAAACAAGCAAACGACCAGCTATTACACGAAAGCTTCTCCTTCAACACTCCTAGAATCAATAGACTAAAAGAATTAGTCATGAAAAATATATCATTATGTAATTTGCATGAATGGTTCAGTGGATGTTTCTATAAACATGTCGGTAATTTTCTAGCCAGAAGAGATATACCCTCGTTAGAATTTCCCTCTCTTATGATTACATTCAGATTACAATTAAGTGTATCATCCAACTTGTGGTGTATCGAATGATATAATCATAATTACCGGTTTTATAATTAGGGATGAGGCTAATGATTGATATCTTAATTGATACAAGTTGGTATCATAAATCCAGAATACATATGATCAAAGAAGATTACAGCGTATCTATGTATAAAGAAAGGCGAGAGAGAGAGAGAGAGAGAGAGAGAGAGAGAGAGAGAGAGAGAGAGAGAGAGAGAGAGAGAGAGCGTTTTCTTTCATTGTATACATAGTACTCACAACCCGTTTTTTGTCATATCACTTTTACCTCCTTTTTTTTTTGCAGGCAAATTCTTGCTTCTTTTGAATGGAGATTTTCATCTATTGTAGAAATATCACTTGCTAGTATTTGCACAAAATTCTTTACGCAAACTTTACGATTTCCTTTCAAAAAAAAAAGAATTCTAATTCACATAACAATGCTTACCACTGCAAATTGGAAGCCAAAAAAGACAATAAAAGCAAATAACAGAATCACTTGTATCTTGTTTTCATTAGAAAATATAAGATCCAATTCTCATAAAAAATGGGATCACGTTTCTGAAGTTTGATTTTCATTTTCTTCAGCAAACACAGCGTGCCAGGATGCACTATACTATAACGTATTTCACCTTACCCAGGCTTCTTTCTATCCTGTAGGAACAGTTCGGCTGAAAATAGCTTACAAGAGCTGAAACTCATTGTGAATTTAAAGAAAACATCATCTGGAAATTCCATTGATTATTCTTATTGATGTAGAAACATTTCTTGATATCATTTTTGCTATCTAAGTATGTAGAAATATTTCTCAGTATTGGCTTTGCTATTTAACTATATAGAAATATTTTCTGATGTTGGTTTTGCAATTTAACTACGTAGATATATTTCTCGATATTGGTTATGCTATTCAACTATGATGAAGTATTTCTTAATAGTGGTTTTGCCATTTAACTCTATTGTCATGTACATGGAAGATATCACATAATTCCAGCCTTGTAATCATACTTTCTCATACGTTGAGCCTGAGTGTGGTAAAGCTAACAACCTCTTCTACATTTCTCCAGAATATTTTCTGTACAAACACTTAGGTAAAGGCGCCACAGTGGTGTAGAGGTTAGCGTTTCTGGTTTTCTAGTCCACTGGCTTGGGTTCGATTCCCGACGCGGACAGACTGAATTGGAATACTGGAAAGGAGTATTCTGTGTGTGCTGCATTGTATGCCTTGGGTAACGAATCTCCTTTACAGCTTACCTTACACTTTACCTTACAGCTTACCTCACTGCTTACAGCCTACCTTTACGCCTGCCTTAACACTTCGCACTTGGCTGGTTTGGATGAATCTTAGGTCTGAATAGTTAACTACAGAGAGATAGAGAGAGAGAGAGAGAGAGAGAGAGAGAGAGAGAGAGAGAGAGAGAGAGAGAGAGAGAGAGAGAGAGGTAATGATAAAGGAGATAGAGAAAGTCAGAGAGAGCGAGTGTGTGGACAGACTGGTAATACTGAGGGGGAGCAGCCCGTCTAGTGAAGGAAGAGGGTTTACCTCGGATGTTAACACAGAGGCATCAGGGTACAGTTAAGTTGTCCACATGACGACTGTCATCCTTCAGCCACAGCTGCTGTCATCCTATGACACACCCCCGTCTCTCCTGCCAATTACCACCCTTCCTCTGACAGCTGCCGTCATTTCTTGGCAACACCCAGCCTCCATTGACAACTGCCACCATTTCCTGACAGCTGCCATAGACAGCAATCAGTTTTAGAATTCAGTTCACATAAAGGCTTCTGACCAATCAGGATCGAGTCCACTCTTAAAATATAAGTTTTATCATCCAATTCCATGAGCTGTATTGGACAATTCTTAAAGCTTTACCGTCTAATTCCTTCTCATTTAGATTAATTCTAATATTAATCTAAGTATCTTAAGATTCTATACCTTCAATCATGTCAAAATCAGCAGTAAAAACAGATTTCTGTCATCATGATGTGATTTAGTAAATTAAACAGAGGGACAGGGAGAGAAAATAAATAGAAGGATAAAGAAAGAAAATAGTGCAGGAGAGCAGGGAACTGGTCAGTCAGAAGGTGAGGCGAAGCACAGAGGAGAAAAATGATTGGGGTAGACAAATTGAAAGAGAAGAACAAAAGGTGGGGTGAAAATGAAAGTTAGGGTCATTAAATGGAGAGAGAGAGAGAGAGAGAGAGAGAGAGAGAGAGAGAGAGAGAGAGAGAGAGAGAGAGAGAGAGAGAGAGAGAGAGAAGGTTAGGATGTCATTATTGTAGAGTGATACATATCTCTTGTGTCTGCAGCTAATTACTTATACTGTATTTCCTTGTCACACAATTGTTTCTATAGTTATAAAGTCGTTTCCAAGCCCATGTAGCTGAAGATAAAGCCATGAATACCTTTCTTAATTGTTGACTGGAGGATCAGATTGCATGAGGTGAGGAGATTAGAGAGGGTTTGTTGAAGGGGTCTTTAGGGTGTCGGTTGGAGGGACGGGTTCTTGGAGTTGAAGAATCTTGAGGGGATCAATTGAAGGGTTTAGGGAAGTTTAAGGAAGTTTAGGGAAGTTTAGGGAAGTAGATGAAAGTACAGGACTGTAATCGATAATTGACTGTGCCCCAGTCCTTTATTATCAATAAGTCACATAGTGTGATGTTCGAGGAGGATCTCATGGCCAGACTGGCATTGTAATTAACATGGAAGGGCTCATTAACTACAGCCAAGCTCGTTGAATAGAATTAGGACCCGAAGACAACTTAATTTATGGATGGGGTTACCTAACTCTACCTAACCTAACCTAACTCTACTTAAGATACTGTCATTCAAACTGCCACCAGGGTAATCATCACCAGGGTAGTCATCATATGGTAGATGCATCGAATTAATAACTTGGTACAGCAAATATGTTTGAATCTTTCCGTGGTTTGGGAATGATTCAAATTAGCGGAAGAGAATTGTCTAAAATTTCGGGTTAGTTATGCAAACTTTCAGAAGAGGTTCTGGCGTTTGAAGCCCCCAACTTTTAACGAAATTCTGAAATTGGCGGAATGGCTGAGCATGACGTGTTAAAGTCGTCCCCACCACAGCTATAGAGGGGCATCCTCCCCGCTAAAGCTAAGTTCACAGCAAAGCTATGGAGGCCTCCTCTCTACTACTACGTCTCCCCTCCACAGCTATACGAGGCCCCTCGATAATGATACGCCCCCACCACAGCTATAAGACGCCCCCTCTGTAATGACACGTCCCCACCACAGCTATAAGAGTCCCCCCTCGCTAATGATACGCCCCCACCACAGCTATAAGAGGCCCCTCTGTAATGACACGTCCTCACCACAGCTATAAGCGGCCTCTTCGCTGCTGATACGCTCCCACCACAGCTATTCCTATATCCTCAAAATAACTATCACAGGTAAGCTATTCAATCGTCTCCAGGATACCCTATTTTGCCGTCTTTTTATTTCTTTTTCGTTGTACTTTTCAATTCTTCATACATTCGCCAACATTTAAAAAGTGAGCAATTATTATTCATTCTCAGTTCATTAACTAGTACCATCTTTGAATAATCAATGTCTTACTCTCTCTTCCTTCACATCATTCATTCATCATTCATGACCCTCTTCACATTCATGATGAAAATGCAAAAAGTAGGTATTTCAATACTTTCTCCAGTAGTTTTAGTAGTTCTAACAAAATCTATCTTCAGTATTTAAAAATAGACGAAAATGCACCCCTTAGCAAGAGTCTATATCTCCTATTTCCCGTCTACACCATCTCAAACCACGATAGATATTGGCCATTCTTGGTTTACATAATGGTTGTGTACGTCAAGTTTACCAAGTTGTGTGGCGGCAGAGAAGGTTTTGCTCTGGGGGAAAAGTTAGTGTAGCCATATGCTCCAGGCTTCACTGTCAACCAGGAGGAGTTGGCTGGAAGCTGAGGTATATTAGTCTGTCTTTAATGTGGTTCCTGGGTAATCCAGAGTGATGGTGGGCAGTGTGTCTCTCGTGGGATAGGCTTTCGGGGGTCCAGGAGAGAGAGAGAGAGAGAGAGAGAGAGAGAGAGAGAGAGAGAGAGAGAGAGAGAGAGAGAGAGAGAGAGAGAGAGAGGGAGAGAGAGAGAGAGAGAGAGAGAGAGAGAGAGAGAGAGAGAGAGAGAGAGAGAGAGAGAGAGAGAGAGAGAGAGAGAGATAACGGAAGGTTGAGAACCAAGAGGAGATTTACCATGATCATTATCAGTTCGCTTCCTTCCTCCACCACACCTACATATACTGGAAAAATTCTCGAAGTCTTTCGGGGAACTGCTCATCTCTACGTCATCAAACTGGTTTAAAAACTTAAATGTCACACCTTGCTCTTCTCTCTTCCATGGTGGACAAATCTAAGCCCTCTAACTTGTTCCTGTAACTCAGTTGTGTTAACTCTGGTACCATATGTGTTGCCTTCCTCAGGACTTTCCATGTTAATGTTTTGTGCTTTCTTACGTCTTGCGATCTAACCTTAAAAGTATTGTTTAGTTTCATCATGATGTGGGATACGAACAGCTTCCTGCGTATATTCGCATCCAGATACCTGAATGTAAGTTGAATATTCCCCATCAGACAGTTTGGTTCCTTTACTGTTCTCTTACAGTGAGATTTTGGCGCTAAGACGAGGACGAAGTCGACCCCCAAGACCAGTCTTAGGTCTTGCTGGAATATATTCCTATTAAGGTCTTCTTTCCCTGTGCCCCATCTTCATCCCTGGCATCACTCGGATTCCGTTTCATACATCAAACCAATTTTGGAGATTGTTTAGATTGCCTTGCAGGAGGTTGCAGTCCTCCTCATCATCCGCCAACACATTCAGGCAGGACTCCAATCGACCAGTCGGCCATTGACATAGATCAAGAAGAGCAATGGAGGCAGCACAGAACCCTCTGGCACCTCACTTGTGTGTCTGTGTCTGTCTCCTCACTGCCTGCATCCCTTCCTCCCATCTGCTCACTCACCCCTGCGTGGCCGTCCCATGCCATAACTTCCTCTGTCGTTGAATCAACACACATTGCAGCAACTCATATCCCGAGTGAGAGGCCTCATCATTCATCCACGATGAGTATTCCTGGAAGCTTGGGTATCACAACATGAGTCAAGGCTCATCACCCAGCTCGATCAAGTACTCATTTGTATTTGATTGTTGATGGATTCGACCATGGAAATTCTCCTAATGATATATATATATATATATATATATATATATATATATATATATATATATATATATATATATATGATCAAGGGGTGGTATTATCGTGTTCAAGGAGCTGGATATTAAAATTCCTCATATCCACATTATGCTCACTGAGTACGCTGTTTACCCCCACAGCCTGGGTAAAATTAGAGTCCAATCATTTAAGCTGACACCGGAGTTCCTTCACATATCACAAACTGAACCAAACAGTTTTCTGCGGTGAAGGAAATAATATGTTTTCTTTCAAGAAAGTTCTGAAATAAGTTTACGTTTCTCTACAAGTCAACTGAGCCGTATTTTCTCGCCGGCAAGAATGATATTTGTAGTCTATCTAGTGTAAACATTGCTGAAGATAAGCTTTCTCAAGGGCGAAAAAGCTTAATATGGGTCAGATCGCTCGATAGATTACATTGCTAATAAATGCAAGAACCTAAACTAATCACGAATAAGCATTTTGTGGGATTTATGGTAACATTTTGGGGTGGGGGGAGGTGATGATAGTGGAGAGAGAGAGAGAGAGAGAGAGAGAGAGAGAGAGAGAGAGAGAGAGAGAGAGAGAGAGAGAGAGAGAGAGAGAGAAAAAAAAAGCTACACCTCGCAATAGACAAGACAATCTTTCCTCCCCCGCTATCCTCCCTCACCCCCCACCTCTCTTCCCGTTGACCTTACCCCCCCCCCTCTCCCCTACTCCAAACATGAGGCAGCCTACAACACACCTCCAAACACAACCTCCCAGGGAATCGAAGCCGCGGATACGACGGTGTGACTAAGACCAGCAGCGCCAGGTGCTACAGCCAGTGTCACAAAACCGAATTTCCCAAATCAGTCCTCCATCTGCGTCCCGACCTGACCTTGTTGCTGAGATGGAACACAAATACATGGCTTCGGTAACGGCGTCCCCTAAGGCAATGTAAACAAGATTTCCGCCATTGAGAGACAGTGGATGATACCCTTTATCTCGTAGTCAAGACAGTGACACACAAGACTAGCGTAGCATACCGGTAATGTGAACTTATAGACGCAGAACTGGTGGTGTATAGAACCACCCCGGTATTATAGAAGGCTTGGCTATAGAACCGGTGATGTATAGGGACCATCCTGGTACCATACAAGACCTGGGTATAGAACTAGTGATGTATAGAGACCATCCTAGTATTATGCAATGCCTGGGTATAGAACTAGTGATATATAGAGACCATCCCGGTAATATACAAGGCCTGGGTATAGAACTAGTGATATATAGGGACCATCCCAGTACTATACAAAGCCTGGGTATAGAACTAGTGATATATAGAGACCATCCCAGTACTATACAAGGCCTGGGTATAGAACTAGTGATATATAGGGACCATCCCGGTACTATACAAGGCCTGGGTATAGAACTAGTGATATATAGGGACCATCCCGGTACTATACAAGGCCTGGGTATAGAACTAGTGATATATAGAGACCATCCCAGTACTATACAAGGCCTGGGTATAGAACTAGTGATATATAGAGACCATCCCGGTACCATACAAGGCCTGGGTATAGAACTAGTGATGTATAGGGACCATCCCGGTACCATAGAAGGCCTGGGTATAGAACTAGTGATGTATAGGGACCATCCCGGTACTGTATAGCTGGTAAGGTACATGTGTCGTCCTGGATGTATTCCAGGCGTGGGCGCTGGTGGCAAGTGGCGAGGTCGACGACCGGAGTTTGGAACGGCAGACGAGAGCGTGACGGTCCGGGAGGGTCAGACTGCAAGGCTGCCTTGTGTCGTGTTGCACCTTAACGACAGGGCGGTAAGTGTCGTTTTCCTCCTCAGCGACAAGACGGGTAAGTCCCATCTCAACGACAGGAAGGTGAGTGTCGTCGTGTCCTGTGTTTTTCATATTCATTATTTCATTTACGTGTCGTCGTTTGGTTCTTCTTCCGTCTCAACGACAGTCATTACCAACACGGTCTGTGTCTCATGTCGTGCTCCCTCATCCTTGTTGTCGTAACCTATGTGATGTTATGCACTTTCTTGCTCCAAGTTTTGAAGATGCAAGAAAGGAGTGTTTGTGTTCTGTGGTGAATGTGATGGCGTTTCTATGCATCGCATTCTTTGTCCTCAGTCGTTTCTTTTTTGTGTGTTCTGTCTTTGTCGTCAAACTTTTGCCTCGTGTTCTGTGTTCTTTGCTGAGTTCTATGTTCCTAACTCTTTCTCTGAATTATATTATGATAGTCCTCTGTCTCACAGACAGGCTGTTCTCTGTGTTCTGTGTTATACTCTGTATTCTCTGGTGGGTTCTATGTCGGCCGTTCTCTGCTCTGTGTTAAATGTGTTTATTCAGTTACGGTTTCTAGTTCTATGTTCCCGTGTTCTCTAGTGTATTTCCTATCTTCTGTGTTATATTTCATAAACACTCTTGTATTCTGTATTCTTTATCGTGTTCTACACATTTTGTGTTTTATACTTTAATTACTGTTGTATTTTGTATTCTCTATCTTATTTTGTATCTTCTGTGTTGTATTCTACACCTGCAGGTGTATCACGTGTTCCTTAACTTCTGCTGCTCATAGTCACAATGCTCTTGTCCTTAGTATCTAAGAGTGCGTCATAGCGGTGAGTGCGTTTTGTCTCCCAGTAAGTGAAGAAAATGAGAGAGAGAGAGAGAGAGAGAGAGAGAGAGAGAGAGAGAGAGAGAGAGAGAGAGAGAGAGAGAATAAGTTCTAACAACGCTCTCTGATTACGCAATTTGAGTAAATTCACAAAAGTCCCCCACCCCCCCCAAAAAAAAGATCAAAAATTTTAAAACTTTTACCTGACTGGAATGCAGAGTTCTATATTGAAAGGCAGCTTATCTAATCAGAACATTTCTTTCATGGGCCGTGTTATCAGCCATAGTATACGATAAGAGTCATATATGATAATCATCACAGATCACTCGCGAACTTTGGTTTCCATGGACGCAAAGTATATAAAAATTCACCGCCAAAATATGAAATTTATTACCAAATTACAAATTTTATCACCAAATTTATTACCAAATCACAAATTATATCACCAAATTTATCACCAAATTACAAATTTTATCACCAAATTTCATTACCAAATTACAAATTTATCACCAAATTATGAATATTATCACCAAATTTATTACCAAATTACAAATTATATCACCAAAATTTAAATTCCACCACAAAAGTATAAATCTTATCTCTAAGATATAGATTTTTAGGACGGAAGTATAAGATCTATCACCAAATTATAGATATCATCACAAAACTATAGATCTTATCATCAGTGTACACACAGTGGAAGTTTTCTATTGTTTTTATTAGAAAAATGACACAAGCTTTTGGCCACCTTTATTGATATATTTGCAAGATGTTCCGGCAAGAAATTTATCGAGGCCACAGATGCAGCAGAATGCAATTTAAAATTCAAATTGTACTATCATGCAAGGGTGTCAACGAAGGCGGTAGACACATACATAACAGGCAGATACTATTTTCGACTTTGGGGTTCAGTTAGGTTAAGATGTTTGCATTGTGACCTTGTGACATTCCTCTGTGTGATCCAGTACGTTGCTGGAGAGGACTTGTTTGTACAGATGAGGGAAGCGTAGGTTGAAAGGAGTTTGTTGTTATCAAACTAAGCGAGTTAGTCCTGAAATATATCCATTTACATATGCTGGAACTATAGCTTAGATGTCTGAGCAATAGACGTGTATTCTATCAACTGATGTGAATAGACAATCTATGTAAATTAGGTATTTCGTTACCTATACTATTGTCTATTGTCTTCATTCAGGATGATATAGATATGTGGGGGTATATATATATATATATATATATATATATATATATATATATATATATATATATATATATATATATATATATATATATATATATATATATATATTTGGGGAACAGAGCGAGGCCCAAAAGGTTGGGCAATAGAAAGGTATGTAGGGAATAGAACCAGAGTCAACAGACTTGGTAATAGAGGCGTGCGTCAGACAACACCATTCCCATAAGACTGAGCAACAGAGAGGTAAGTGTAGAACAGAACAACCTCCTGCATTAAGTGGGCAATAGCCAGGCGTGTGCGGAACAGCCCTGGGGGACCTCAGAAGACAACAGACATGCGACAGGCGTCCTCAAGCGACGGTATTGAGTCGATGTGTAGGATGTTCCCCAGCTAATGTGTTGGCCTGACGACAGCATCGCTGGCAGGAGGCGACGCGGGAAGCAAGGAAGAGGAGGAGGAGGAGGAGGAGGAGGAGGAAAGGAAGGAGGAGGAGGAGGAGGAGGAGGAGGAAAGGAAGGAGGAGGAGGAGGAGGAGGCAAGGATAAGCAGCCACGAGGGTACAATACAAGATGATGGAACAGGACAAAATGTTGGCAAAGTTATTAAGGACGTGACTGATGTGCAGAAGGTGGAAGAGAAATAGAATGAATGGGATGGGAAGACATGGGACAGAGAGGAACAGGAGAGAACAGAAGAAACAGCGATAGATATACTGAACAGGTGTCACAATAGCAAATGATTTCACGTTACGGATTTCATAAAGTAACGAAAAGCAATGAATTAGGATGAACGAAACTTAAATGGATGTTGGGAAGTAAATGCATCCTCAAAATGTAGAGATGAAAGAGAATAAGATAGATAGAGAAAGCAAAACTACGGAGAGTGAGAGAGAAAGAGAGAGAGAGAGAGAGAGAGAGAGAGAGAGAGAGAGAGAGAGAGAGAGAGAGAGAGAGAGGTCAGTGCGGGTTTAAAGCAACAGTCCAATCTCGGCCCAACATGCCCGCGAGAAATGAGATTTCCCGACACGAGGGAGTTGAGTACTTTATAACCTGTGTTAGGTGCCATCACCACAGGAATCCGCACCGGGAGATGCCGGACAATATGGTGGGAGGATTGGGTAATCCGGCATGCCTCAATCCTTAATCCGGCACACCTCAATCCTTCTAACCTACATGCCAGAAATTCGAGGTAAAAACGCTCCGCTTTTTTTCTTTTCCTTCCTTTAACTTCTGTGCATCAACAATAATTCGTTAGCGATACATTTGTGAGGGAAATGGCGTGTAGGCGAACCATTTCGGCGGAGGAAGGCAGGTCATGCGCGAAGGGGCTGGGTCAGGCAGAGGCATTGCATGTGCTCGCCCTCCCTCTATCTCTGCCATCTGGAGGATCATCGTTCACAGACGATGCAGGAAGGAGGCGTGACCTGTTCTCCTTCTAGAACACGCGAGAGATGTTTACCTCGACGTATTAATGTCTTATTAGTCGGTCAGGGAGTAGGACTTCCCTGACGAGCTTGAAGATCTGGGAGGAGGGAATCCACGACACAAACTCTGTAGTGGGAACTCAAGAAACGGTTGGGACAATATCATCCCACATCCCAGCCAATGATCCCGTCCTTCCGGCGCCAGACCTCGCACAGACAGACATTTCTCTGTCGTTAAAACTCTTCTAAAACATGTTCTGCCATGGTCTCTTGTGATGTAAACCTGTATTGTCTTAACTGTTGTTTGATGTAACATATTCTCTCATTCGTAGTGATGTCTCCATGATGTAGGTGACTGAAGTTTACAGTACGTTAAACCTAATGTATTACCAGCCTCCAGTAATAACACTCTTGAGTACACACTTGTGTTGAACGTTCAGATATCTTTAAGATTTCTAGAATCATATTTACTTGAGGAAACACAGGAAATAAAGATCTAGAAGAAGGTGAGGAAATTATAAGGAAGTAATATGGCAACCAGGGTAAAGTATTGTATATTCTGAAGGTATAATGTCACTTCTATTTTCTCATCTCATTATACTTCTGTACGTGGAGTATATTCCTGGTTTAATACCTGCTTTAGAAAAGCACATAATTCTGTTCGTTTCCTTGTGTTTAGTTTACGTCTGTGGCTTCTTCATGAGTAGGAGTGACTTCAAATCTATTTCAACACGAACAGTTGAGTTGAATGATAGGAATATCACAGGATCTGCGTGTCTTTCTCCACTGCACTGACGTATCATCTGTATTTAGATAAATATAGTAATTCTGTAGGACACGTGATCATTATCTAATTTTCATACTGCAGACTCATAAAATAGATAAACAGATAAATAAGTGCAGGTCCGTAGGTAGATTAACAGATAAGCTGATATGCATATTATGAACATTCACAAAACGACATTGGTCCACAAAGTTTGCTGATGTGAATATGTATTCGTTTTGATCTCTGTACATCAAAAGTTCAGTATTCAATCTGGAGTTCCCGTATATCAGCACCTCTCATCTTAATGACATTCCACAAACTCTATTTCACCAGAAGTTTGCTGAGAGAGAGAGACTCTCCCTTCTTTACAAGCCGTGCGCCAGCTTCCAGTAACGCTCTCTGTCAGGTTCCAGAAAAGCCCAAGGTGTTGGGAGATAAGGGGAAGATAAGATCCACATTTTTCACCTTCGCTGGAAATCCGTGACGCCAAAATGACTGAACTTCGCTGACCTCGATTGGGTGCTCGGAAACTCTTTAACCTCTCAGAGCGAGAGAAAGAGTTCGAACCCTGCCCAGGGGTCGTCCAGTCGTACTCAAGGGTCGTACCGTCGTGCTCGAGGGTCGTGCCGTCGTACTCAAAGATCGTACCGTCGTGCTCAAGGATCGTACCGTCGTGTTCAAGAGTCGTACCCGTCGTGCTTGGAGACCATACATTCGTGCTCAAGGGTCGTACCGTCGTTCTCAAGGGTCGTACCGTCGTGCTCAAGGGTCGTACCGTCGTCCTTAAGAATACAAGTAGGTAAGGTGGCTCCCCGCTCAGGGGGGGTGGGGGAGCTAGAGAAGATGATGGCCACCAGGGGAAGACAAACCCACCGAACGATGACCCAACTTCCGAAAAATATCGAGAGTGAAATCACGACACATTTCATCCGTGATTATATAACCCGGGAAACAGGAACTTTGGCCAGTCAGAGATACCGCCTCCGAATGGCCATCCGGATCACCTCTCCGAACAAAGGAGCTCACCTCAAGCTGTTACGAAGCAGGAGGAGGCAAAGCAGTTCCACCACAATCGCTTCAGACCAGGAAAAAACAGATCAGGTTCACTCACGGTGATTCAGACGAAGGACGATTCAAAACACCTCGATTCTTGAACTGTTTCATATCAGGATGAAACAAAGCAGCTTCATCTGAACTGTTTCAGACCGCGACGAAAAAACAAACCAGCTCTACTTACACTGTTTCAGACCACGACGAAACAAACCAGCTTTTCTTGTACTGTTTCAGACCAAATCAAAACAAAACAACTTTCCTTGTACTGTTTCAGAAGAAAACGACCCTCGAGGCAACGAATGATGCTGTTTTCTTTCCTTCAATTCCCCCAACCGAAACAATAAACGAATAAACACCGTCCACGTCCTGAAGATCATAAATACTGGAGGTGCGGGAGGAGATGCGGTAGGGGAAGCGGGAGGGGAGGCGGGAAGAAGGGAAACAAACAAAATAACAACAATGTGAGACGGTTCTGATACAGTCGACGGAGACGGGAGAGTGTGGGAGGACCAACACAGAGTGAACATGGAAGAAAATGGAGGAGATGAAGGAGGAAGGATAAATCGCTAATGTATAATAACACAAAGAAAGGAAAGGAAAAAAGAAAGAGTGTTTATACGAACACTGACTCTAACATACTTCATCGCCGGCCACAGTGAGACTGATTATCCACACCATCAGCACCAACATGACCCTCCATGACCCCCACCATCACCCCCACCATCACCCCTCCATGACCCCCACCATGAGCCCCTCCATGAGCCCCTCCATGACCCCACCATGAGCCAAGACATTTACTGATAACGCTTAACTCATGTCCGAGGATCGGTCTGACGTCATGCGGTGTAGCTGACACAAATTCATGGGCGAACTTTTCACCAGGAGTGAGGCGAGGTATACATTCTTCTCAACAGCATCGTTAAAGAATATGATGATTTACCAACAATACTCGTTAAAAGCGATGGCATAAATACGGCTACAAATAAACCACACAAAAACTTTAAGAAAAAAAGATATTCCTTTCTTTCTGTGTGATTACTGGGGAAGTGTCTCCCCACACCACTACACCCCCTGTGTTCTCTGATCTCTCATGCAGCACACAGCCTCACAACCAGCCACTGTTTATATTCCTTTTTATTCCTTTGTTCCCTGGCTGGTGGCCCAGGAGTTGTGACCACCACAACATCGGAGGAAACTCGTGAACCACGGCAAACCATCAGGGTCATAAGTAAAGAGGACAACAAAAATCGTCAGGTGGTCAAAGAAAAACAGACTTCGACAGCTTCCGCAGCCAACTTCGACAGCTTCCGCAGCCAACTTCGACAGCTTCCTCAGCCAACTTCGACAGCTTCCGCAGCCAACTTCGACAGCTTCCGCAGCCAACTTCGACAGCTTCCGCAGCCAACGTCTTGAACTACACAGATGACTTCCCCAAAATGTGAACACTTGTTATGAACGATGAACACAAGACACGTGAATGACGTTATCAAGAACGAGTCTAGCCCAGGGACCTCCTGAGAGACAGAACAAGTTACAGGTTAATGAGAAGACGAACCAATTGGGATGATGAGGAAGTCTCCAAGGTCACCTTGCTCTTCACTCCCTCATAAACTTTACTTCTAAGACTTTCCTTCCAAACTTCACTCATCACATCTCCTCACTGACCTCGAATATACCATTTACATTGAGGTCACCTGTCCATTGAGATACAGATCTGGTATCTTACAATTTACATACCAAGGGAATGCAGAAGATATAGTCACAGTGAGCATATATATATATATATATATATATATATATATATATATATATATATATATATATATATATATATATATATATATATATATATATATATATATATATATATATATATATATATATATATATATATATATATATATATATATTCCAATTTCGCCGTCGTCAGTGTTGTCAGGCCTGCCACCACCATTACCAACATTCCCAACCTAGCAGTTTATACCACTGTGGCGCGCTACCACCGCTGCCACCAGTGCCAGAA
Source organism: Panulirus ornatus (assembly GCF_036320965.1). NCBI lineage: Eukaryota > Metazoa > Arthropoda > Malacostraca > Decapoda > Palinuridae > Panulirus > Panulirus ornatus. The sequence goes on along the minus strand of NC_092280.1, from coordinate 1,765,287 downwards.
TCATTGTGACTTTTGACATCACTGACAACACTAGCGTCTCTCCTATTCACTGATTCACCATTGACAACGCTGGTGTCATCGTCTGCATCTAATTGCCACCATAAGACAACAGTGGTGTTATATTTTTCCATCATTGGTGTCACAGCAGCCAGCAATATCACCCGTCATAATCACTGACACCACGTCTTCCACCACCACTGCCAACACCACCACCACCACCAACATCTCCACCACAACTCTCCACCACCACTACCACCACTCCACCCCTCCCCCTTGCATCTGGTCCACCAAGCTGTTCCGCAAAGCATATGGAAATACGAAAAATTCCATCTAACTCGAATGCGATGCGGAAGCATCCCAAAAAAAGAAAGAAAAATAAAACTCGCCTACAAACATCTGGCGAATATTTCCCCTCCTGTTCTCCACAGTGGACGCTCTTCTCTTCGACATTATCCAAATAACTCAAAAGTAAAGTTTGGGAATGTGCATCTGAACAGAGACGGGAGGAAGGCGCAGGTTCCGCCAGTCTTCTTCGTCATTTTGCATGGCGGAAAAAGATAAGGAAATGTGCATTGTCTCGGACATGACTAGTGTTGAATGTGAGTTGTGTAATTGAAAGTCTTGTAAAATGCTACAGAAAATTTTACTTGACGTGTGTACCAAACTTTGACTGCGAATTACTTTCAAAACAGACAGAAATCTAGACGAAAAATATTATCAAAGACATTTTTCCTCTTAACAAACTTTCTCATCATCTTCAAAGCCTCTCGTGTTTGGACCTCGCAGATTACCAAATAATTTCTTAATTGACCCAATTATAAACTCGCTATATATCTTGAAGAAACCTTATTAACCCTGAGAGCAGAGTCTCGTCCCTACCAGTAATCATCAACCCTTACACTAGGATACATCATTACGTGACCTCCTGAAAATAAATATCCTTCAGCCTTATCCTGAAACCTTACGTGCACTGGGGAGGAGGATAATGGTATCCTTTGAGCAGACGTCAAAGACATGAACATCCCGCCTGAATATATAAGACTTCACACCATAATGACATCTGGCCACCCTGCCGAGTCTTGTGTAAAAGAAATGTGAAATTTTCTGGTGTATATGTAGGTAGGTGTTATATATGTGGATGTGTGGAGTGTTGGAAGGGTGTGTATGGCTGATGACTACTTGAATCCACTGATAGACTTGACTGAACTAGAGATGGAAGCGGCTATAATCCCTCCACAGTCTACTGTGATTTTGTAAGTAGACATTTACTGTCGTTTTTCTGGCGTCTGGTGTGTCAGTAGATTGGCCCACTTACTTTATTGCTTCCGTTCTCGAATCCAGGAAAGCTTCACCAGTTTTGTTATGTCTTTATTGAGAAATGTCCTCAAGAGAGGTTGAGAAAGCTGACTCATCTTTGCTTAGTTACGTCCCTCGAAATAATGGCCAACTTGGTCAAGATTTTGCTAAAGTAAGTTGGCAGCAGGACTGATTATTACGTCTACCCTTTATTAAGTTTGTTCCTCGAAAGGTGGGCCAACTTTGTCATGTCTCTGGTTCCTGTAATGACTGCCCATGTTCCACAAGTCAAGATATCCAGAAAGCACTGGCTAGTCTGTGTCCAGTCTTTGCTGAGGTAAGTCCTTAGAAAGACTGTCCAATTTTGTCAAGTCTTTACTTAGAAAGTTTCCCTTTGGGCAATGTTGTCAACGACACGTCCATTAACCTTAACCTGTGGGTGAGCAGGTGTGAGAATGCAGGGGGATAGTGTGAGATGCTTTCCCTGAGGAACGCCTTTGGAAAAAAAAAATTATAAAGAATCAAATATTGGACGAAGATTGAGACGATATAGAGCCTCCTTGTGAGGAAATGCAAGGAAGGTGTCCAGAAGAAGGAACGTAATCTGGCTGAATTGTGGCAAAATGTTTTTTGAAGGAGTAAATTGGATTTGAAAGATTTTGGAGTAAGGCTAGATGAGAGAGAGAGAGAGAGAGAGAGAGAGAGAGAGAGAGAGAGAGAGAGAGAGAGAGAGAGAGAGAGAGAGAGATTCTCGGTGTGGTTAGGCATAGATGAAAGAAAGAGAAGATTTGGCAGCTGTTGTTACGGGCGGATGGAAGATTTCTTATCATAAGCATGGATTACATTTAGATTAAAGTGTATTACATTTAGATTATAGTGTATTACATTTAGTTTATAATGAATTCCCTTTAGATTATGATGAATCACATTTAGATTATCTTGGATTAGAAAACATGAAACAACTTAGGCTGAAGAAAAATTATTGCATGTGCATTGACAGTTAACCAGTGAGATACGATACACAGATAACAAAAGGAATGAAAGACTATAACAACCATTTTCCAGCAGTCTGACTGACGTAGGTGAGCTGATGTGGACAGGGAAATCATCAATACAGTAAGTGAGCAATGCAGTGGATACAGAGGTGGGAAGTTTACTATAACAAAGCAACGGTCTGACAGCAAATACAGAAATACGAATGGTGAAAAAAATGATAATTTTTGGAGACTAAAATCATTGGCATATCAAAAATTAACTTTAGGCAGATACATCCATTATCATGAACCATAATGAGTTGATGAAAGATATGGAATTTCTCTGTATAAGAAAGTTATGATGAATATGACAGAATGAATACCAGGCTGAATGAAGAACGCAAGAGTTCATTGAATGAAGAACGCAAGAGTTCATTGAATGAAGAACGCAAGAGTTCATTGAATGAGAAAGCATAAAATGATGAGTTGCTATATCACTAGAGTAAACCCCACCATCCTAAACCCCCATTAAACCCGTTCGTCTCACGAAAACAAACCATCTCGTTTCCTCATAACCCCCCCCCCCCATTTTAAACCCACCTTAAGTCTGAAGCGACATATCTCTCTGGCTACACCCCGTTAAACCCGGCTTGTGCCTCTATCCACTAATCTCGTCATGCTAAAACCCGTTAAACCATATTTGCATTTAAAACAACTGTTCTCACAACCTTACATTCCTTTAAACTGATTTCACTTTTATTTATCCCATTAAACCAGGTATTTGCCGAGAGCAAAAGATCTGAGCGGCTCATAGCCTGATAAACCAGGTTTATATACAAGAAAATTGATTTTGCCGTCATAAAGCTCGTTAAACCAATCTTGTTCCTAAACTATTTAATTTTGCTGATCTATAATCTGTTTGAACCATATTATCCCGCTACCCAAACGCCTGTTAAACCCAGACTGCGTCTAGAAAAGATAATCTCGCCATCCGAAACCCTATTAAACCTGGCTTGCTTCTGAGACAGCTGATCTCGTAAACCCTACAGCTCGTTAAACCTGGATTGTATCTCAAACAACTAATGTTGTTACCCAACAGCAGTTATTTCTCAAACAAATGAATTCGCCACCCTACAACCAGTTAAACCCGGTTCACTTCTAATACAATTGAATTCGCCACTTTACAACCCGTTAAACCAGGTTTCTTTCTCAAACAATTGAATTCGCCACTTTATAACCCATTAAACCAGGTATATTTCTAAAACAATTGGATTCGCCAATGTGCAACCTGTTAAACCAGACTTATTTCTAAAACAATTGAATTCGCCACTTTACAACCTGTTGAACCAGCTTCATTTCTCAAACAATTGAATTCGCCAGTTTACAACCCGTTAAACCAGGTTTATTTCTCGAACAATTGAATTCGACACTTCACAACCCGTTAAACCCGGTCTATTTCTCAAACAATTGAATTCGCCACTTTACAACCCGTTAAACCAGGTTTATATCTAAAGTAATTGAATTCGCCACTTTACAACCTGTTAAACCCGGTTTAATTCTCAAACAATTGAATTCGCCACTTTACAACCCGTTAAACCAGGTTTATTTCTAAAACAATTGAATTCGCCACTCTACAGCCCATTAAACCCGGTTTATTTCTCAAACAAGTAAATTCGCCCCTTCACAATCTGTTAAACCCGGTTTATTTCTATTATAAGTGAATTCGCCACTTTACAACCTGTTAAACCCGGTTTATTTCTAAAACAATTGAATTCGCCACTTTACAACCCATTAAACCAGGTATATTTCTAAAACAATTGGATTCGCCAATGTGCAACCTGTTAAACCAGGCTTATTTCTAAAACAATTGAATTCGCCACTTTACAACCAGTTAAACCAGGTTTATTTCTCAAACAATTGAATTCACCACTTTACAACCCGTTAAACCAGGTTAATTTCTCAAACAACTGAATTCGCCGCTTTACAACCCGTTAAACCAGGTTTATTTCTCAAACAACTGAATTCGCCGCTTTACAACCCGTTAAACCAGGTTTATTTCTCAAACAACTGAATTCGCCGCTTTACAACCCGTTAAACCAGGTTTATTTCTCAAACAACTGAATTCGCCGCTTTACAACCCGTTAAACCAGGTTCATTTCTTAAACAATAGAATTCGCCACTTTATAACCCGTTAAATCAGGTTTATTTCTCAAACAACTGAATTAGCCACTCAAACAACTGAATTAGCCACTTTACAACCCGTTAAACCCGGTTTACTTCTAATTCGCCACTTTACAACCCGTTAAACCAGGTTTATTTCTCAAACAATTGCATTCGCCACTTTACAACCCGTTAAACCAGGTTTATTTCTCAAACAATTGAATTAGCCACTTTACAATCCGTTAAACCAGGTTTATTTCTCAAACAACTGAATTCGCCACTTTACAACGCATTAAACCCGGTTTACTTCTAAAACAACTGAATTCGCCACCCTACATCCCTTTAAACGCAGCGCGTCATTTCAGTTTAACGTCGGGCCATTTAAACTCATTCACACCCATTCAAACCCGGCGCGTCTCCCACATTCATTCTTTGATTGCTTTGGACATTTAAATTCACTCAAGACAGCTGTATTTGCCTGATGCGTACGTTCTCTCATTCTTACCGCGCTCCGGACATTTAAATTCACTTACGACAGTTGATTCTACTCGACGCCTACGTTCATTCATTTTTGGCGCAATCCTGACATTTAAACTCATTGACAAAGTGTTTTTACTCGATATCCATTTAAAGCGCGTTCCAAACATTTAAATTCATTGATAACAGCTGTGTGTATCTGACGCGTTCATTGACTCATTCTTGGCGCGTCTCCAGATATTTAAATTCGCTGATGACAGCAGTGTTTACTCAAAATGTACGTTCATTCATTCTTGGCGCGTTCAGGGTATTTAAGTTTATTTTCGTCGGCTGTGCTTATGTGACCTTTAATTTCATTCATCTTGGCGCGCTCAGGGTATTTAAATTCATTGATATCAGCTGTGTTTACGGGACATTTACTTCCATTCATTCTTGGCGCGCTCAGGGTATTTAAATTCATTGATATCAGCTGTGTTTACGGGACATTTACTTCCATTCATTCTTGGCGCGCTCAGGGTATTTAAATTCATTGATATCAGCTGTGTTTACGGGACATTTACATCCATTCATTCTTGGCGCGCTCAGGGTATTTAAGTTTGTTTATTTACATCATCAGCTGTGTCTGCTCGAAGACCTAACGTTCATTCATTATTTGGCGCGCCTTGCCCATTTTCTGTGAAAGAGTCTTAGGTATTTAGGTATAACTCATCTGATATATATATATATATATATATATATATATATATATATATATATATATATATATATATATATATATATATATATATATATATATATATATATATATTTACATATATATATATATATATATATATATATATATATATATATATATATATATATATATATATATATATATATATATTGTCACAAAAAAAGCCAGAAGAGCAGGGCCTTTATATGCAAGCGAGGCATATTTAGGCACCTTGCCTGCCTTCTTCCCCTGGACATAATTCTTCTATTCAGATCTCATGGTGAGACATTCACCTTCTTCCATCTCCCTCCCTTGTGTGTGGGCTCAGCCCTTAACCAATCATACTCCTCTACACATTGATAGACGTATTGCCTATTAGCCCATTGGAGGAGATCTGCTCGGAACGAATGGTTAGTGAGACATGTGCCAGAGATATTTATTGACATCATAAAGTGGCCAGGTGTTTTTTGTGAATATTTGCATATTCTTCCTAACAGCATCTAATTTGCATACATTGAAAATGCAGTACAACAGGTTCTCCCTGGTTAGGCATCTCAGCTGCCACATCTAATGTTTAAAGAGGCGACATTGGAATACATCTTTTGCAGCGCACGGAGCTAAAATGTGTCTATTTTCTAAGAGATATCAAGATTACTTATCATATTCATCATATCCTTCTAACCTAGTTAGAGAATAAGTTCCACAATGTCTGCTTAAACCTAAATATATTCCTTCGAAACTAGTAATCTCGTACCAGACACCATTTTTGCTACTAGGAACCCAATACTTTATAAGAATGTAATATTCTTTTCTCTGCTATGCTACAGTACATACAGTATACCCGAGGGAGACAAGCAAGCCTAGCACAAGCCACCACACCGACGTTTACTATGATATTTGCATAAAGAAACAAAGTTAAGATCATTTTCAGAGGACAACACAGCAGCCCAGGCCACCATCGCGAAAGATAGGTGGCCAGCCAGTATGACGCGCCAGTAATACTGTATTTCTCGGTACACAATAGCCATCCACCTAACCACATATATTCCACCACAATACTTGCTATCTCCCGCCACATGAGTACCACCACAAGAAATACATTTCCCAGGTCTTCTTCATCATCAGTCCTCGACCAAAAGAATATTATTCCATAGGTATTCAAGCCTTTAACTTAGATAGATAGGTTATCAATCTTCACTTCTGTTATCTATTGACACATAGGCTTGTCAAGCCTTTCATTACCTGTGACAGATTCTCATATATCACTATCATATTTATCCTTTATGTATATTATCCAACATTATCATTTGTAAACTAATTAATCCAGTCGTTTATCAGTTTGATGGAATGATTTTGTTTTTTTATTTCAAAATATTTTGGCTCATTTGTAGACACATTACTATTCCTATTGCAGTGCAAAATAACAGATATGCAAATACGATCTATTGCAAAAATCTCTTTATGGTTATAAATTCGATAGAATGATTACATTCATATTATTTGCCTGCTCATTTGTGAAATATTTTCGTAAATATATTAGCACACATTTTACAGTATAATTTGTTTGTGACAATTACGTAGTGACTTAAAGATTATTGTTTACCTTGACTGAAGAAATCTCGAACTGAATTTTTTTTTTTTTTTAGTTTTGATTTTTACGTGAAATTTCACGATAAAAGACATATCAATTTCTACACTTACTGATCATTATGTTGATCAATATATTGAAATGATTTTTTACTTCAAGGAATTTTGGAGTCAGGATTGTGGTAACTTTCACATACTATCGTTGAATTTATGTTAGATCATAAAATTATGGATTTCTCTAGTTAGTCGCTTTAAATAAATGGACGGAAGGCGTGAAACATCATTCTTGGAGTGAGTTTCCTGTACGGAGTTACGTCAAATTATGACATATACTTTTTGGTGTTTACTGGGGAAAAAATGTATTGACCAATATTATCTTATTTACGTTTAGCTTCCACTGGAGAGGGTAAGCTGACCCCAGCTTGATGCTGTGTACAGCTAGGATTTAGAAAATGCTATGTTTACGGGTGTTTCGTCCCTGATCATCACTACGTACACACGCTAAATTGAACCTAATTATGTTAATTGTTAGCAAACTCTGCCTGCATGAAGTTACCTTTGGCCTGGCTTAATTACCATCAGGAGACGGGATCAAGTATCTTCACACCCAAAAGTTGCCCACCTTACCCTGATACTGCGTGGAGCGCAGCCACGAAGATTAGATTATAAATTGGCATTTGAGGATGAATGATATAAATAATAAATATGATAATGATAATGATAATAAAGTGATAAAAAATGATAATATATCACTAGATAAATAAAATGTTCACATGATAACATACCATATGTGCATATGCTTATTTGCAGGACCATTACAAAATCCGTCAAATATTTTGGAAAATGATAATCAAATGTATTGTATTTACCATTGAGTCATGATCGCCAATTATCTACAATATAGGCAAAATACGTTCACATAGCACTCCAGAAATTCACCCTAGGCATTGGAAAAAAGCGTCATATTCTAGTTTATGGAAATATATAAGTAAACGAGATTTATTCTCTGTAGGAAAAAATCTGAAATGTTGAATATTCTGGTTTGGTCAGACTCTCAAAAGAAAACACAATTTGGCAACACTTAAGGTAAGCGTTGCCATAAGTCGCCAGACACCGTGTATTGACTGCACTGGTACCTGGATTTGTTGACAAGAGTCCAGTAATGCGCATGGTACTTGCATGAATACTGAGTCATTTTCGCAAGTGAGAGGGTGGAGAAAAGAAGTCAGAGATCTGGAGACGAAGAGATGGAATAAATGTTACAGAAAACATAAAAGATATCTAGAAATATCTGAAAGAATAGGAAAAATGATGGTCGAAAATGCTGGACGTAATACATCCCCAGAAATCCTCTTTACGAACTCTATATATATATATATATATATATATATATATATATATATATATATATATATATATATATATATATATTAAAAGTGAAGAGATTGTATATGAAGTATTTGTTATACAGTATATACAAACCAGGGGTCACTCGCTACAATAAGACAAGAAAGATTTACCATTTGATATTTTGGTCTGATGGCAGCAGAGTATTTTCATCTCTTTGGGTTACGAGATTTTACTGGGAAAAAAAATATGAATATTCAAATTTCTATCACAGAAAAAAGAATTAAATTTCGACAAAATTTGAATAGATAGAAGTGGAGGTGGAGGGTGTGTCCTTTTAAAAAAAAAAAAAATACTTAGATACAGTTGAAAGTTGATGGAGAGAGGTGGGTGATTATTGGTGCATATGCACCTGGGCATGAGAAGAAAGATCATGAGAGGCAAGTGTTTTGGGAGCAGCTAAATGAGTGTGTTAGCGGTTTTGATGCACGAGACCGGGTTATAGTGATGGGTGATTTGAATGCAAAGGTGAGTAATGTGGCAGTTGAGGGAATAATTGGTATGCATGGGGTGTTCAGTGTTGTAAATGGAAATGGTGAAGAGCTTGTAGATTTATGTGCTGAAAAAGGACTGATGATTGGGAATACCTGGTTTAAAAAGCGAGATATACATAAGTATACTTATGTAAGTAGGAGAGATGGCCAGAGAGCGTTATTGGATTACGTGTTAATTGACAGGCGTGCGAAAGAGAGACTTTTGGATGTTAATGTGCTGAGAGGTGCAACTGGAGGGATGTCTGATCATTATCTTGTGGAGGCTAAGGTGAAGATTAGTATGGGTTTTCAGAAAAGAGGAGTGAATGTTGGGGTGAAGAAGGTGGTGAGAGTAAGTGAGCTTGGGAAGGAGACCTGTGTGGGGAAGTACCAGGAGAGACTGTGTACAGAATGGAAAAAGGTGAGAACAATGGAAGTAAGGGGAGTGGGGGAGGAATGGGATGTATTTAGGGAATCAGTGATGGATTGCGCAAAAGATGCTTGTGGCATGAGAAGAGTGGGAGGTGGGCTGTTTAGAAAGGGTAGTGAGTGGTGGGATGAAGAAGTGAGAGTATTAGTGAAAGAGAAGAGAGAGGCATTTGGACGATTTTTGCAGGGAAAAAATGCAATTGAGTGGGAGAAGTATAAAAGAAAGAGACAGGAGGTCAAGAGAAAGGTGCAAGAGGTGAAAAAAAGGGCAAATGAGAGTTGGGGTGAGAGACTATCAGTAAATTTTAGGGAAAATGAAAAGATGTTCTGGAAGGAGGTAAATAGGGTGCGTAAGACAAGGGAGCAAATGGGAACTTCAGTGAAGGGCGTAAATGGGGAGGTGATAACAAGTAGCGGTGATGTGAGAAGGAGATGGAATGAGTATTTTGAAGGTTTGTTGAATGTGTCTGATGACAGAGTGGCAGATATAGGGTGTTTTGGTCGAGGTGGTGTGCAAAGTGAGAGGGTTAGGGAAAATGATTTGGTAAACAGAGAAGAGGTAGTAAAAGCTTTGCGGAAGATGAAAGCCGGCAAGGCAGCAGGTTTGGATGGTATTGCTGTGGAATTTATTAAGAAAGGGGGTGACTGTATTGTTGACTGGTTGGTAAGGTTATTTAATGTATGTATGACTCATGGTGAGGTGCCTGAGGATTGGCGGAATGCGTGCATAGTGCCATTGTACAAAGGCAAAGGGGATAAGAGTGAGTGCTCAAATTACAGAGGTATAAGTTTGTTGAGTATTCCTGGTAAATTATATGGGAGGGTATTGATTGAGAGGGTGAAGGCATGTACAGAGCATCAGATTGGGGAAGAGCAGTGCGGTTTCAGAAGTGGTAGAGGATGTGTGGATCAGGTGTTTGCTTTGAAGAATGTATGTGAGAAATACTTAGAAAAGCAAATGGATTTGTATGTAGCATTTATGGATCTGGAGAAGGCATATGATAGAGTTGATAGAGATGCTCTGTGGAAGGTATTAAGAATATATGGTGTGGGAGGCAAGTTGTTAGAAGCAGTGAAAAGTTTTTATCGAGGATGTAAGGCATGTGTACGTGTAGGAAGAGAGGAAAGTGATTGGTTCTCAGTGAATGTAGGTTTGCGGCAGGGGTGTGTGATGTCTCCATGGTTGTTTAATTTGTTTATGGATGGGGTTGTAAGGGAGGTAAATGCAAGAGTCCTGGAAAGAGGGGCAAGTATGAAGTCTGTTGGGGATGAGAGAGCTTGGGAAGTGAGTCAGTTGTTGTTCGCTGATGATACAGCGCTGGTGGCTGATTCATGTGAGAAACTGCAGAAGCTGGTGACTGAGTTTGGTAAAGTGTGTGGAAGAAGAAAGTTGAGAGTAAATGTGAATAAGAGCAAGGTTATTAGGTACAGTAGGGGTGAGGGTCAAGTCAATTGGGAGGTGAGTTTGAATGGAGAAAAACTGGAGGAAGTGAAGTGTTTTAGATATCTGGGAGTGGATCTGTCAGCGGATGGAACCATGGAAGCGGAAGTGGATCATAGGGTGGGGGAGGGGGCGAAAATTTTGGGAGCCTTGAAAAATGTGTGGAAGTCGAGAACACTATCTCGGAAAGCAAAAATGGGTATGTTTGAGGGAATAGTGGTTCCAACAATGTTGTATGGTTGCGAGGCGTGGGCTATGGATAGAGATGTGCGCAGGAGGATGGATGTGCTGGAAATGAGATGTTTGAGGACAATGTGTGGTGTGAGGTGGTTTGATCGAGTAAGTAACGTAAGGGTAAGAGAGATGTGTGGAAATAAAAAGAGCGTGGTTGAGAGAGCAGAAGAGGGTGTTTTGAAATGGTTTGGGCACATGGAGAGAATGAGTGAGGAGAGATTGACCAAGAGGATATATGTGTCGGAGGTGGAGGGAACAAGGAGAAGAGGGAGACCAAATTGGAGGTGGAAAGATGGAGTGAAAAAGATTTTGTGTGATCGGGGCCTGAACATGCAGGAGGGTGAAAGGAGGGCAAGAAATAGAGTGAATTGGAGTCATGTGGTATACAGGGGTTGACGTGCTGTCAGTGGATTGAAGCAAGGCATGTGAAGCGTCTGGGGTAAACCATGGAAAGCTGTGTAGGTATGTATATTTGCGTGTGTGGACGTGTGTATGTACATGTGTATGGGGGGGGGGGGGGTTGGGCCATTTCTTTCGTCTGTTTCCTTGCGCTACCTCGCAAACGCGGGAGACGGCGACAAAGTATAAAAAAAAAAAAAAAAAAAAGATACAGTGTACGCATATATCAGTATTTCACCGAATACATAGTGTATATAACATTATTCATTTCCAATGTGATTATTGTCATATATGCAAGGCAAAGAATAACAATGAAAGATTATGAAAATATAACTAAACTAGATACAAAATGAAATACCTGAGCACAATTACTGATACACACACACACACACACACACACACACACACACACACACACACATATATATATATATATATATATATATATATATATATATATATATATATATATATATATATATATATATATATGTATATGGGCTTCTCCTTTTCTTCGTTACTTTGAAGGTGTGAAACCTTTGGCTCCCGTTATCATATGCTAATTGCATCAACGTACGAAGGGAAAGGGGATCTGTTAAATTGAATTACCAAAGGAGTTTGCACCTTATTATCAATTTATATATTTAGTTAGCCTACCCTCATGGATTTTAACGTGTTAAATTTTTGGCCTGTAGGCTAAAGTTAAGAAACTACATAATCTGATAATTACATTTTAACAGATATTTATGGCTGGGTAAATAGAAGATTATAATTTTACTGGGGGATTACATGCAAATGATGGAGCTGTAGTTGGCAATATCATAAAAAGTGCTGAAAGTGGCAGGATTTATATTTCCTGATTTAATATGGGGAAAAATATTGTTACTTCTCCTGAGTATACCATTAATATATAGATGAAAGGCCAATAGTCATTGACTAGCATTATCAACAAACTCATGAATAGGTATAAAAAGGAAATTGATAAATTTGAGGACGACATGAGAGAAAATTTAAACAGATCAACCATCTGCTGGCAAATATGTGAAATGAAGTAAATGTACGAGGAAATATGTAGCAAGTTGTCCACATCCAACATAAGGTCTAAACTAGAATGCCTCACCAGTTGGTCACCAAACCTGAAGGTGTTCAAACAACTAACAGAGTCTAGACAAGATAATGATGATGGTATCAGAACAAAGAAAGATGTGTCGCAACGAAAAGTTAGAGGCCTCAGATTTGTCAGCCATGGAAGCAAGAAGAGTAAGGGGTGACCTGATCACGACCTTTGAGAATCTAAACCAGATTGGTGAGTTTAACTGTGATTGAGTCTGAAAAATTGAGAGAGAGAATAAACACATGATATAACATGAAAGATTCAGAGAGAAAACAACTAGAAGACTTAACACGAAACAGAACAAGAAAATTATAAGATGAAGAACAGCACATGTACAGTATAGTGTGGTGGACCAGTGGAATAAACTGGGTTATAAAACTGTTTTATGAGGAAAGCATAAAAAGGATTAAAAGGTTGTATGATACTAATGATGGTTTAAGAGATAGTGCCCAACGAGTGTGGTACTCCCATATAAGTAATCAGTAAAGCTCAAATTGGTAATTACCAACATACGGTTGCCACACATAATCCCCTATTTCCCCACACATTACCATCTTCATCTTACATAAATGTCATTTCGAATCGTGTCCAATTTAGATCCGTAAGATTTATATAGACGATATAGATTCCCATGTTATAGACACGATTACGTCTATCTAGCTTTATAGTTCCATAATTGTTTACATAACGAAGTCTCTTGAGAATCATGTACTTGTCCAAACGTTGCTGACGTAGAGAGCTGATAAGAATCAAGATAAGGGTTAGATAAGGACCAGACAAGGACCAGATAAGGACTAGATAAGGATCAAACAAGAAACAGATAAGGAGTAGATAAGGACTCAAGTGAAAAATGAAAAATCCTATGATTTATATTATCATTTCCAGAGACCTTATGACTGGCAACATTTGGTCTCAGTTACCAATCTTGTCAGAATAATTAATTCGGGAATTAAATCAAGCATTCGTAAAACATCAAGCAATGCTATAAACCCACAAAGAGTGTTCAACAAAGAGTGTTAAACCAGTTCATATACTAAATATATATGAACCTATTTCCTATATGACTGTGTCTTAAACAGTCCAGTAACTGTTGGCGGAGCAGTTTCACTCCTCGATGCGTGGAGCTGGTTCGTTTGTCTCGGGGGTTCGAAGCCTCGTTCTCGTGTTGGCTAATATTTCCCGTTTTCTTTATTGGCTCAGGTGACGTGGCTCCGGAGACGTGATCTACACATCCTCACTACCGGTCACCACACTTACTCTGCTGACGACAGGTTCCAGGTGAGTGGCTCTCTCTATCTCTCTCTCTCTCTAGTCAAGGTTAAGGGCCGTCCATTTTTTAAAGTGGGTACCTTCTGCGAAGGTAAACAAAAGCTTCGAAAAAGGTATCATCAAGGAAGAAAAATATATATCTTAAGATCTCGTCTCCTACATGGTCATTATGAGCCATCACCTCACGAGGTTATGAGACTCAAAACAAAGAAGGAAAACTCAAAAAAAAAAAATCACATGGGAAAAAGATGATTGAAACAGAGGCTTCACAAGAGCAACCCAGACTGTGTGTATGCAAATTAAAGCACAAGAAAATATGCAAATTTTTTCCCTTGGTTCATTTGAACCGAGTTAAGTGAAATCATTATTGGACTTGATCTCTTGTGCTCATTAGCTTAATTATCCTCTTGTGGAAACTTCAGAATATGTTCCTTGCCAAAGATGACGTCAACGAAGGAAGATATAGATTATACTTCGTGGTGAACTGGAGATAGATTATACATATATATATATATATATATATATATATATATATATATATATATATATATATATATATATATATATATATATATATATCTTTCGGTTGACTAAATGTATTTGAAATATCGTTATATTTCTTCTTTTTTATCTTCCCTGATGATGAGATTATTACACGAAAGTGCACTTGGGAACTTGTGTTCCATTTCCCCGTGGACTCATAGGAATATATATATATATATATATATATATATATATATATATATATATATATATATATATATATATATATAGATAGATAGATAGACATATATAAACCTTCTCTCCCATCAGGTGGTGCACAGCCCAGGTAGTAACCAGTGGACTCTGGTGGTGCGCTACGCTCAGCTGCGGGACTCGGGGATCTACGAGTGTCAAGTGAATGCAGATCCCAAGATCTCCAGACCCATCACCCTCAACGTGTACAGTAAGTGTGAGATGGAGACACTGACTCACACTTCTACATCTTAGATATTTTACACTTGATACACAGGCACACACACACACACACACACCACACCACACCACACACACACACCACACACACACACCACACCACACACTCACTCACACACACACACGCGCTCGTGCGCGCTTACAGGAAAGACAGGTCGCAAAGTAAACACCCACTTGCCTCCTGGTGTCTCCTTACTGTAACACACATCACTGTAACCTGCTCCACGAGGCTGCTGTAGTTATTACAGCCGGATACAGTACCACCAGTAACCCCCCCCCTCCCAGGACGGGATCATACAGGATGGCTTTCTGTAGGTCTTACCTCACTCCTCCTGTAGCTGGTGTAGAACTTTGTAGCTGTCGTCCTGGTGTTCACATCCCCTCGCTGCTGCCTCCCGTCATAAGATCAGCTCAGCTAACGAGCGTGTATTAGCTTGCGAGGTCAAGCTGGTGTGGGTGTAAGGGCCTCGTTCATCTGGTTGTAGATTACGTCACTAGCTGAGACCAGCAGCTGAGACGATGGTGGTGTTGTCCGCTGAGTCAGTCCATTTGTTTTGCTCTTGGTTAGTTCAGGTCACCTCCTGAGCTGAGAGAGCTAGGTATGACGTACACAAAGGAGCTGAGACAGCTGGGTATGACGTAGACACAGGAGCTGAGAGAGCTGGTTATGACGCAGACACAGGAGCTGAGAGAGCTGGGAATGACGCAGACACAGGAGCTGAGAGAGCTGGTTAAGACGCAGACACAGGAGCTGAGAGAGCTGGTTATGACGCAGACACAGGAGCTGAGAGAGCTGGGTATGACGTAGACACAGGAGCTGAGAGAGCTGGGAATGACGTAAACACAGGAGCTGAGAGAGCCATGTATGAAGTGGCTCAGCCAATACGATTTTTCTGCCAGGAATGTTAATGGCTTCCCCAACACCAGCAAATTGCCTCGTGTTTACATCAATAGCCAGGTCGATACTTCGATGCCAGACGTATGCAGTGGAAACACGTTAATCCTTTGACAACATAAGTGTATCAGTAAACTAAACCCAGACATAAACCTTCTAGTAATGCAGCGGAGGAAGGGAAAATCCTGTTTAGATTTCTTTGGTTAAACCATAGATCAGAAATATAGCAATTATAGCCAACTATAGTAGAGTAACTGTCTTCATTCTATCTATATCGACTTTCAAACATAGCTACCAGGGTATAGAAATGGCGGTATAGTATGTATGTCCCTGGATCATCTGGTATACAGACATTAACGAGGAGGCTCGAGAAGAGAGGAGGTGTATAATTCACGTTGATAACATCTTCCTTTCGTAGAATCATTCGTCAGGTAGTGCTGAGGGAACCCCGAGAGAGAGAGAGAGAGAGAGAGAGAGAGAGAGAGAGAGAGAGAGAGAGAGAGAGAGAGAGCGTGTCTCCTAATAACTAAAAACTTTATAGAGATCAACAAGCAATATCTGTTATGAGTTCAGATATCAAATGAATGAAAACAATCACCGAAATGCATTTCGTGTTATGAATTACTCTATGATTTACACTTCTGATAAACTTTCAGGACTGAAAGTACAGTGTGCTCTGGACAACACAGATCCACATCTGGTAATATCAAAATATCTCCGTCAGAAACATAACACTGTAAAGTAATGCGTTACTTTCTAAGTTCTACGTTCTTCTCTGCTGTTGTAGTCAGCCCTGTCGACTTTCTAAGTTCTACGTTCTTCTCTGCTGTTGTAGTCAGCCCTGTCGACTTTCTAAGTTCTACGTTCTTCTCTGCTGTTGTAGTCAGCCCTGTCGACTTTCTAAGTTCTACGTTCTTCTCTGTTGTTGTAGTCAACCCTGTCGACATACAGAGTGCATGACAGCGGAGTTGTCGAGCCTGAAGATCGATCTGTCGTTTCTGTAGGTCGTCTTAAGTGCGTCGAGTTAAGAGTGGATTTTTCGATATGTCCAGAAGAGCGAGAGTGCAAAATTGCCCAGCCTGTTATTGAGCGTAGGACGTTTTAGGATGTGTGTGTGTGTGTGTGTGTGTGTGTGTGTGTGTGTGTGTGTGTGTGTGTGTGTGTAACATTTCTGAGATATTTTCATAAAATCTATCACAGTCTTTTAAAGATTTTCAGAGTATTGATGCCAAGTTTGTTTGTTTGTTTGTTTGTTTTCTATCTAGCTATGAGGGTTTATTCTCACTTGTAAGTCTATCAAACAGGAAAAGATCTGGTTACATCTAGTTGGTTTTAGATAAAATACTTTCAATGTCACATATTCCAATTCATGGGATAGAGCGAATTGGAACTATATGATATACAAGGGGCGACGTGCTGTCAGTGGGCTCAATCAGGACATGTGAAGCGGCCAAAGAAAACTATGGAAAGGTTTGTGGGGCCTGGATGTGGATAGAGAGCTGTGGTTTCGGTGCATTACACATGACGGCTCGAGAATGGATGTGAGCGTATGTGGCCTTTCTTAGTTTGTTCTAGGCCCTACCTCGCTAACGTGGGAAACGACAAACAAGTACGAAAGAAAATACAAGTTCCATTAGCAGCGTTTGTTGGGAATATCTGCTGAAGACAATTAGAAATTATTAGCACTAGTGAACGGAGAGAGTTTCTAATCCTTCTATTTCATTTCATCAATAATCCTAAAAAGAATTTCATGATACTTCATAACTAATGGCGTTAAAGCTATCTAATTACATTATGATTATAACGCAAGTCATATAATTCATTTTTATGCAGTTTGTTTCATCACATCAAAAGTCATTTTCACGATCCAGTGTTGAACATTTCATTGTATATTAGGCTGCCCTATTTATAAAACAGCTTGTAGCGATCACCATCACAGATGACAGAAGGAGATTAAAGCAAAACCTGGACTGAAATATGCCATATTATTTTGATGTAAATAGCCGGTCAAAATCATTTTGAAGCAAGCGAGTGTATTTGTTCTATAGGCAATTCAAATTAATCTGGAAAAAAAAAAGGCGGATTATCATTGATATGATAAAGCATTTGAACCAATTATAAGTTACAATGTTTGTGGCTTATATCCTCTTACTCGTGCACTTGCAAAATGCCACAGTACTCGAACGCATCTAAGAATAGGCCAAACCATTTGCTGTAACTGGAGGAAGATGTAAGACAGCGAAGGTCTGCAGCAAAATAAGTTACGTTCATCCTTCTGAAACACTTCACCATTTGAGCAGAAGGAGGCAAAGCAATGCCTGGCACCTGGTGCAGCCTCTTGGCACCAGTGTCAAGGATACAGGAGTGTCATATATCCAATTTGCTCGCTGGCTGGGCGCTACTGAAGGATTTCGTCTCCTTCTTAACGACGCCAAGGATCAGGTCAGACCACCAGAATGGAGAAGGGAGTAAAATTGACGACAAATTTGACTAGATAGTTGGAGAAAATTGTCCCTGTGGCATATATATATATATATATATATATATATATATATATATATATATATATATATATATATATATATATATATATATATATATATTAGTTGATCACTGTTAAGCGAGGTAGCGCTAGGAAACAGACGTAGAGTGACCCATTCACTCATATACATAAACTCCCATACATGCACATATACATATACATATCAACATATACACATACATATATACACATACATATACAGACATACACACATAGATACACATGTACATATTCATACTTGTGTGTGTGTGTGTGCGTGTGTGTGTGTGTGTGTGTGTGTGTGTGTGTGAAGCCAGCCCAGGCAGACACCTTAACTTTCAGTACAGAGAACGACACATATTCCCCACCGTTAACCCCACGTCGTAATATTTATCATCATGGCCGATCATGGAAGCTGGCGATCATGGAAGCTGGCGATCATGGAAGCTGGCGAGGAAATATTTCAAAACGTCTTCGAGTTCTTTGTGTGGGAGGAGACCCCTTATCCCGAACACCTGTCTTGTGGTGGGGGAGGACATATACGCTAAGTCGTCCATACGGTCTGGAAAATGGGCTACAAAGTTGGACATTGATAAAAGTCCCCTATGGAAACATGTTCATGGGGCCATTTAGGGGGGCCTTTTCTTCCCTTTAGGGCATGATGGAGCGTGTGTCAGCAAGATGGAGGGCGGTGATGCCGGGTTATTATAGAGATGTGGCCTCTGAAAGAGAGAGAGAGAGAGAGAGAGAGAGAGAGAGAGAGAGAGAGAGAGAGAGAGAGAGAGAGAGACGTGGGAAGGTTATTCAATGATCATGTTCTGTCTGACGTAATCTATGTATTAATGATAAAAATGTTGACCACATGTGAAAAAAAGTTATTTTGACGGAAAAAATGGCATGAATATTAGGGAGGGAAAATGATTCACTGTCTCATGCACGCTGATCACTGTCTCATGCACGCTGATTCAGCGAGACATGGGTATTGATTTTCCATTGATATCAATCGTCTGTTTGTTAAACATGAAACAGGTATGTGTATATGTTCTAGTATACCATGTTGATGGTGTACGTCCTGGGTATAATGGTCATCATGACTAAGACATTCTCTCTTCAGATGTGAGTCATGCTGTAAGTTGACAGATACTAAAACATTTCCTTTTGTCTCTTGTTTGGCAGACTCGTCCCAGCCCATCAGCGTCAGGAAGACCAAGGTGTTCGTCGCCAACAACACAGCCTCCACCAGGGACGGTAAGGCAACACAAAACCTTCACGTAATACATGGAACACAAGAGATCAGCTCCCAGTGTTTGAGCGTGTGAGGGTGATGAGGATTAAACTTTCATGTGGCACACGAGGCACACTGGGCCAGGCAAGCCAGCTTCTCCAGTACGTGGGTTCGACCACCCTGATCCTTGAGTCTAGCAGTTCCCCTGATCCATGGGTTCTTGACGCTACCTTGCTAGCCCATGCCATGCTCGACCTTGGGCGGGGGCCTATGAAAGCGTCGCTGAGGTTGTTAGTTTTGTTACAGTTTTCTTTTCTTCTCTTATTTACTTCATCTTGCCAGCTTTCTCATAAACTCTGTCATTGGAAAACTTATAACAAAGATATGAACTTTGACACAAGTTACTGTTGAACACGAGGGTCAAGTTACCTAGAAATTACTGAGCGAACTTTAAGTGATGGTCAGTTATGGTAAAAGAGCCGCAATTTGTTATCAGTTATGAAAGCCGAACTGTAACTTGTTATCATTTATGATAATCACATTTGGCTGTATGATAAGGCCAGGATGTTGGAGGAATTAAGAGATGAAGGTGTGTAAGTCCAGGACTAGCGCAACGGTCTCCTGTAACCCCGTTTTCTAAGACCTTCCTTGTCACTCATTCCTCGTTTTCCTTCCCTTTCCAGCCCATTCTTGTGTATCTTTACGTTGGCATCAATTGTCCTTTTCGCTTTAAGAAAAGCAGAGTTGGTTATTCTTGGCTTATATTCTTACTCGCCCGGGTCATTTGGCTGAAGAGAAACTGCAGAAATTCTCGAAGAGACAAGGAATAGAGAAGAAAACGAGAAACGATATAGTTCAGAGATAAGGAAGAAGGTGATCTATACAATGAGGTCATCGGGAGGTGTTAGGAGATAGCAAGTGATCACAGAGGGCGCTGGCAGGGAGACACACAGCTGTATAAATAACGTCAGGACAACCCAGAAAAGATGGCAGACACAAACACTCCAAGATGAAAGACTTCGCCAAGAATGAGGCATTGTAAGACCTCACCAGGAGAGAGGCTCTAGAGGATTTGGAGGGTTTGAAGAGCTTGGAGGACAGGTAGAGCCTTTGCGGAGCCCTAAAGAGAATGTAGAAACAGTGTTACAATTTTCAAGGTGAGTTTGAGGAAAGCATAGACGCCCTAGGACACACATCAGGCGACATAGAAAGGTGGCTCAGAGGGTGATATACATAACTGAGAATGTGATAGAAAGTCATACGGTTACATACAGGAAAATCCCACATGATCATACAGGAACTAATTGCGCCAAAAGACGTTAGCTGTGGCTAAAGTTTTTATGCGACATCTGAAAGAAAAAATTCGCAGAAGGACTATAAAGAAATCGTCCAGATCACCACAAAGGACCAGAAACTGTTACTTAGAACCGAATAAGAAGGATCGTAGAGACCGGAAAGGATGGATAGAGGTTAAGAGAGACGGTGACATAAAAGCATCTTGGATGGTTCGACATGAATATGTAGTATGGAACAGAAACACCAGGGGATAGGAGGGTCTAATTGAGGTGGGACAGACGGGAGGAACAAGTAACGAAAACAAAAGAAACAGATCAACGACATGTGATACGAAGACTGGAATAGAGTGGTATTGACTAGATTGGACCTGAGATGATGGGAACGGGACTGTAGTGGCTGGAATGAAACTGTGATGGTTGGAATGAATCTGGGAAAAGGAAAGTGAAACAACGGAATGCAACTGGGATGGTGAGAAGGAAGCTGGGATGAACGGAATGTAACTGAGGCGATAAGAATGCAAGTGGGATGACCGGAATGCAACTGGAATAACCGGAATGCAACTGGGGTGACCGGAGTGGAACTGGGAATGATGTGGGGAGGAAGGATGGTGGAGAAATTGACACAAGGAATGGAATCATTTTTTCATTGTTACATATGGGTAATCAAACGATCGTTACCTCGTTAGTCCTTCTCGTTTATGCCTTTGAGAAGCTATGGTGGCGGGGAAGGATATAGCGAAGTGGTGGCCTCTGATACTCTCCCGTTCGATGCAGGAATTAAATGTCATAATCCTTATAGATAATCTCTGAGAGAAGTGATTAACTGTTCCATTAACCCTAGCGTATTGGGAAGACAGTGAGTCATTATTAGTGATTTGCATTATTTTGAATAAGTCTTGTGCCTTATATCTATGTTACTGACCAGTGTTTTCATTGTATGTGTGAGAATGGCAAGAATATCAATATCTTTATCGTTATCTTTGATACTGATAATGATATTGCTGTTACTATCTTCACTGTTAGTGTACCTTTCATTTCCATTATTTCTACTAATAACGTCATTATCACCATATTTTCTATTGGCATCACTATCATTCACTGTCTCGACTGCTGACATCACTACCATCATCACTATCATCACTACTGACATCACTACCATCATCACTATCATCATCACTATCATCACTACTGAAATCACTATCATCATCACTATCTTCACAACACAGGCCACCTGCGCGTAGAGATCCTGGGTCCGCGTGAGCGGTACATTGAGGAGGGTTCCTCGCTGACCCTCTCGTGCCTCGTTACGTCATCATTCGGGCCGTCGACCCTGGTGTACTGGTACCACGACACCAGGATGATCGACTACACCTCCCCCAGGGGAGGGATCAAGCTTAAGGTACGTACCGCCAGGAGTACCAAGATGTGTACCTCGTTTCCCCAGTGGGGTACCGTCACATTTAGGTCACATACTGACTTGTTGTACCATCAGAGGTCGACCATTAGCTAGGACAAATGGCCACTAACCACCACTAACCACTAAACTTGATCCATAATTAGCACAAGACGCTTCTAACCACAAAACAACCCTTACACATGACCCATAACAGGAAAATATCACCTTTACTTAACAAGACCCACCTCCCCCTTAACTCCAAGACTCTCCCCCTTACCCCAAACTACACATGACCATTATCAACCACCAACATGTATCGTCAGCCTCCATTAACTCTCCCTCTCTCCCCTCTTCTCCCCCCCCTCAGATCGACCACGAGCGAGGGGAGACGACCGCTCGCCTGATAGTGGAGACTGTGGGAATACAAGACTCGGGCATGTATTCTTGTGTTCCCAGCGGGTCTCACCCAGCCTCTGTCAGGGTCCACGTCCAGCAAGGTGACTCCTGAGTCTCTCTCTCTCTCTCTCTCTCTCTCTCTCTCTCTCTCTCTCTCTCTCTCTCTCTCTCTCTCTCTCTCTCTCTCTCTCTATCTATCTATCTATCTATCTATCTCTATCTCTCTCTCTAACAAACAACGAAAAATTTTACAAAATGGCTACATATATATCTATATATATGAATACATTGCATATTTCTATGTATGTATATATTCGGTATGATTTATGAATGTATATTCATTACACGATCTATTTTAATTGTTTGGATTCCCTCCTGTTTTTCCCTGCAGCAGGGGAGCAAGAGGCTGCTATTCAACAGGGAGGGTTGAATGTCACCAGTTCTTCTGTGGGAGTTACGCCGCTGACGGTCCTTCCATGTCTGCTGCCGCTAATATTACTCTGTATTCCTCACATCTTGCTCAGTCTTCCTCTTCCTCACTCCTATTTGCCCCTCTTATTAGGCCTATATTCTACATCCTCATCTCAGGGCTGTAGACTCCCTCTCCCTCACATGTATGTTTGTATCACCATTATTATCCTAGCTAAAGAGACCTACTCCTTACGCTCTTCCCTTAAAATCTTTCGCCTTAAATACTTTAAAGACCAGATTGCTCACCTGTCCTGCTCCTTAATTGGTCACCTGTCGTGCTCCTTAATTGGTCTCTGTTATCCTTCGTCCACCTCCCGTTCATGTAAGATACGTTATCTAACTCTATTCTCTTGTCTTTCACTTCATATATTCACTCTACTAAACATTCAACATTTTTCTCTCTCTCTTGGTTACATCCAGATCCTGTGTTGGGTAAACATTACCCTCATCTTTATCTATATTTACTTACATGTTTCACGCTCTTCCCTCTCCTATCCTGCTCGTGTTTTCTCACTCTATCCCATCCTCTCACTCGCTCCCTTTATCTCTCACTTGCTTCTCCCACTACCTTCCTCCTCACTCTCCTCTCTCACTCTACTTCTCTCACCTGTTGCCAGGATGCCTCATTTTTCTCGCTCTCTCCCAACTTTTCTCTCATCCATTATTAAAGACCAGCTCTCACCTACTTCGTTAGTACTTCAGCTGTTGATATACAAATGTCTAACACTATATATCTAAATTACCTCTCACTTCAGATACCTCATAACAAACTCCCAGCTCTCTCACTTCACTATCTCTCTCTCTCTCTCTCTCTCTCTCTCTCTCTCTCTCTCTCTCTCTCTCTCTCTCTCTCTCTCTCTCTCATTCCATTCATCTCTTTTCTTGTCTCTTATTCAAAGTTGGAGTGGAGGTGGTAATGTCTTCTTATCTCTCATCTCTCATGATCTCAATCATCTCTCAATCTCATGAGTATGACATGAGGATGCACAAGACCTGAATGAGGAGACAAACAACAAACAAAGACACCCAGAGTTTGTAGAAGAGATACAGAGATATTGTTTGCTATTGTTTATGAATTATTGTTGTCACCGTCTGTGCGTTAGACATTGTTTGCTATTGTTTGTAAGATATTGTTGGTTAAACATTTGTTTCACTAAAAGTCAGCTGTGTCATCACCAGAAATGGTTTATGTACATTTGCTCTTGTTGTTGTGTCTGCGTTTTGGATGAAATATGACAAACTCACACGAAGAAACTCGTGTGTGAGGGACGAGCCCGGCATTCTGAACAGGTCTTGGAAGATGACAGGAACATTTGCACACACACACACACACACACACACACACACGCACACACACACGCACACACACACACACACACACACACACACACACACACACTGTACTGGATTAGCTGAGATGACAATATACAACAAACTCACTTGTTGTAACAAAGTAAAATACAATGGAGAGAAGAAATTGTGGGCTTTGAAAATGGAAATAATATAATCACATAACAGAATCAAAGAGAGGAAATTCACTTTTATGTTTCCAGTACTGTCAGATTCACTTCCCTGACCTGACCAAGCCAGGTCTGACCTGCCTTGACCTGTTGATTTTTCCAGGGTCATCACCATCACTAGCGTCGTAACCCTGAATTAACTGGTCATCTGGTCAATGACCTGTTTACCTGAGGGCATCTCAGAAGCCTGGAACTTGTCTGGTTCACGTACAAAGAAAAAAATAGATAGTCTCCAGGGAAGTAAGATAAGGTCACTTAAGTAAGAATAAGTTAAGCAATTGTTCCTATAAATAATATTGGACTGAGAGCATTTTTCAGAATTATGACCGTAATGTGAAAAGTTTTAAAAGTTGTTGCCACTATAAATATATTGATGGTGCAAAAAGGGAAAAAAATATATATATATATGACAGGTATATATATAAAATATAAATTATTAACAGGAAATTAATATAATGAAACGAAAATATAAACATACTAAGGAAAACATATTCACTGACCTTAAGAACATGGTAAATACTAAATAACCAAAGAACATAAATATGAACCTCGGAAATGAAGAAAGATTTAATAAAGGCAAAAACTAATAGAGGAAACATATCAGATATTAAAAACCACAGGCAAAAATATCATGAAATAACACCAATTATGATTGAGTGGTTTGCTTGTGTGTGCAAGCAACATGACCAGCTGGTGTAGTCACAGCTGGCCAGAAGTCAACTTAACCTAGTCTCCAGCTTCTGTTTAGTGACCTTTTCATCATAAGACTCTACTTACTTCGTGGGAGGAAAGATTATATTTTGCTGCTCAACCTAAACTTATAACAAAGTTCGTAGAGCCATCATTTAGTTCGGGTCCTATCGATCTATTTATAAAGATTATGGAAATGTGAATATAAATCATATCTTGAAATATTATAAGATGTGAGAATATGATATGATTAATGGACAAGACACTAAGTTGGGAAGACAAGAATGATAGTGAACCATCCGCCAGGTTCTACAAAAACAGCTGGGAAAGTTGTTCTCCCTACGACACACGACCAAGTATATATATATATATATATATATATATATATATATATATATATATATATATATATATATATATATATATACATATATAACTTTACCCCTTTTTTGATTTCGTTAAAAATTTGGCAGTGAAAGAAATTTTTTTTCTGTGGAGATGTATCGAGACAGGAGTTTCTGGCTTATGGTACCACAGCTCATTAAGGTTAAACTCATTTCCTAAAATGATGTGACATAAAACCTTACGTTCCTTAGCATGCTCTGACGTCATAGCACTATACAACACCTTAATTTTCAGTTATATTATCAAGGGTGATAAACACAGTCTGCCAACTTTCCTGTAATAGATAGATCAGACGAAAGTTAAGAAGTCTCAAAATATCATACAGTATTTTGGGATTACTCTCAGATGACCTCTTTGATAAGGTAGATGAAGTTCACTTTGTATTGTACAAAGTGTATGATGCATCATACAAGTTTAATACACCTATGCTGTACATAATACACTATATCCCTGTATTCATGTTTGATATAAATGTATATATTTTCAGACACTGTACATAGATATAATTAAGAGTTTAAGATGCATTATACAATGCAAGTCTTTATGAATAATACAGTGTATATAATACAGATTGGGAATGTATGACACATTATGCCATACACTGTAAATGATCGAGCTCATGATGTATTATGCAGGTCTCTGCACAATATACACTGCATACAATACAAAAATGCAATATACCATTATAAAGGTATGAGATGGAAATAGAGTAAATGTAATACAACAAAATTGTATATGATATACACATCCGTGATCTCGTCGGAGCAAGCTAATACAACTAGAGAATATATGACACATAATACAGTTCTATGATCTTTATACAGCATACAAAATACAATTAGAGAATTTATGATACACTCAAGGTCTATGATTTTCTTACAGTATACAAGATACAGCAAGAGGTTGTATGAAATATTCTGTATACATGATACAACAAAATGATTTATGATACAATATAAAGTTCTAAGGTCTCTATGCGTTATACATTATACAACAAGGGTATGCACAATACAACAGCATATGGCACGATGCATTATACAGCTCCATTAAAGGTGTGCATTATACATAACATAGATTGTAAGACCTTACCAAGCACACTTCACTACATACTCAGTCTATGAGAATTTCCCGTATGTATTGTAAACTATTATGGAAACCTTGTCTCATATAAGGTCAACCATTATGAGAAGTTCCTTCGAATGATGTATTCCAATATGAGAACATCTTTATTTAAGGTATACCATTGTGAGACCTTCCTTTGAGTGAGGTAAACCAAAATGAGAACTACTTTATGTGAGGTAAACCAAAATGAGAACTACTTTATGTGAGGTTAAACTTTTGTGAGACCTTTCTGTATGTGAGGTAAAACCTTATAAGAACTTGCTCCAACTAATGTAAACTATTATGAGAACTTCATGTATAGTAAATGTAAACCACAGTGAGAGTTGTGTGGAGTTGATCTACCTGGTCTACACAAGTGTATACTCATCTATATTTGGTATGAACTCAGGATTTTGTATGACTAATCAATAAACAATGATAAAGTTGTTGATATTTTATCTATGTATCATCCTTCCTTTGGTGCCTCGCTATACAATCATACTGTGAGATTACGTATCAGAAAATAAGAGAAATAAAAGAGTATATATATATATATATATATATATATATATATATATATATATATATATATATATATATATATATATATCGATATATTTTTTTTTTATACTATTCGCCATTTCCCGCATTAGCGAGGTAGCGTTAAGAACAGAAGACTGGGCCCTCTTCTCTGTTCCTTCTTTTGATTTGAAAAAACAAAGAATGAGAGGGGAGGATTTCCAGCCCCCCGCTCCCTCCCCTTTTAGTCGCCTTCTACGTCGTCTTTACTCTTACAATATGTGTATACACGTACATACACCCTAGCCTAAGCCAGGTGTGTGCATATGTATGTATACATATACATATACATATTCAGTTAACCTTATATCTGTTAAGAGAACCATATGAAGAAAAATAGATAGATTGCAGGAGATCGATAGATAGAGGATTAACACAAAACATCGTTGTTGATCGATGTATTAGTAAACACTACAGAGAAATTAACCGGCTTCAGACTTCAGGAAATTACGTTAAATCATTTATGATTGAGTTCAACAAGTCATTAAGCATATGGTTGATAATACGGTAATTATCATCCCAAAGTTTAATGTTTGCTGAACAAATTCACATAATTAAAAAGTGCTCTCGAGAGAAAGTAGATAATTAGTTATTGTTAATGAACACTTAAGGTAACTCACACACACACACACACACACACACACACACATACATACATACGCACACACACACATATACACACACACACATACATACGCACACACACACATATACACACACACACATACATACGCACACACACACATATACACACACACACATACATACGCACACACACACATATACACACACACACATACATACGCACACACACACATATACACACACACACATACATACGCACACACACACATATACACACACACACATACATACGCACACACACACATATACACACACACACATACATACGCACACACATACATATACACACACACACATACATACGCACACACACACATATACACACACACACATACATACGCACACACACACATATACACACACACACATACATACGCACACACACACATATACACACACACACATACATACGCACACACACACATATACACACACACACATACATACGCACACACACACATATACACACACACACATACATACGCACACACACACATATACACACACACACATACATACGCACACACACACATATACACACACACACATACATACGCACACACACACATATACACACACACACACACGTCACTTCGAAGCACCAGAAGCAACACTAGAGAGATAGCAATATAAGACAATAGCTTTAGGTAATTTCTCCTTAACATTCACAAGCTCTGCTCCCTACAGGGAAATTCTATTTGCATATTTTGATACGAGAACTTCAGAACACATAACAAATTCTTAGGATGTCGAAGGGAAATAAATGTATAACATTTTGTAAAACTTTCACGTAATCTACACATGTATGAAGATAGAATATATATTTCTAATCTAAATAAATATATATATATATATATATATATATATATATATATATATATATATATATATATATATATATAATGGTAATGCTACTTGTCTTTCACAATTCTTTCATTTATAAAATCCTTAAACTTAATGAGAAATAAACGAATTACGTGAATAATTCAGTTCATCAAGAAATGACCTAATTCACACCTCGTGGGTCAGGTCACCTAAAATCCCATAACGAGGATAAATATCTATTTACATTCAATTAGCTGAAAATGAGTCTATGACGTCATAATTTCTCCTCATTACCATACGTGTGCTTGAATGTATAAACACATTACATTATTATTCATTATGCTTTCACTGGGAATTTAAGCGTAATCAATAGACATTGATTGAATTAAATCTTTGATAGATTAGGTGTTGCTCACGGAAATAGACTGAGAATAGAACAAGTACAGAAATGATTGGATGTTTTTATATGAACATCTCATTCCGTCACCAGTGAGGAACAGAAGACCATCACCAGTGAGGAACAGAAGACCATCACCAGTGAGGGACAGAAGACCATCACCAGTGAGGGACAGAAGACCATCACCAGTGAGGGACAGAAGACCATCACCAGTGAGGGACAGAAGACCATCACCAGTGAGGAACAGAAGACCATCACCAGTGAGGGACAGTGATAGAAACATTAATGACTTCAGGAACAATAGCTTAGAGATGGTTCTGGGTCAGAATGGAATGCTTCAGTTGAATTACTTTCACGTTTCAAATCCTGAGCGCAGCAGTCGTCCCACAGCCAGCCTAGGTGCTCATCCTCCCTTCGGAGCTGGTCGTTGAATGGGCACCTGGCTCAGGCTGAAGTGTATATGTGTGTATGCACATACAGGAGTCAAGACATGGTACATATACATACAAAGTTAAGAGACAAGTATAGACCTCTTTCTCCTCGTAATACATAAATAGTATTCATACAGACGTATACATACACAGCTCTGGTCTGGGGATATGAACTCCTTGTATCATCTCATGTATGACAATACTCTCATGTATCATACGAAAACCCAAAGGTATTTAAGTAACACAAAAATCCCACACCCTTCTTGGAGGTTCCTGCCATCTATAGCTAGCATGCACCAGCAAATTACATCTAATAAATGTAAACAAAACTTCCAAAAGATCTTTTCGTAGGTGTTCAAATAAAATTTCACTGAATAAAATATCTAAACTGCAGGCGTATGCAGATGAGACCGAAGAAAACGAAGTTGAAAGAATTTTTCAGGAAGAGCTTTTTACGAAATGCAATTCCCATTTCCTTTGGAAATAATAGCGTTTTTTTTCGTGCATGCCCGCATGCTTGACTTAGCTGTAGAAGCTCTATATAGCTTAGGTATATGAAAGCTTTCTGTAGCTTAGCTTTATAAAAGTTTTCTTTAGCTTAGATATATATAGGAGATTTCTCTCTATGAAATATGTAGAAGCGTTCTATAGATTTAGTATATGAAAGCTTTCTATAGTTTGAATATATGGAGGATTCTTATAACTTTGATATCTAAAAGCTTTCAATAGTTTAGATATATATTGTGTTTGTAACGGCATTTCTTGCGTCATAAGAGAATACCATCTGTTCTTAAGTTTTCTATTAGGAGAACGTTGTCCCCTGTATACCCCATCGATCCACTTCATTCTATCCCGTGCACTCCTCTCACCCTTCTGAATAGTCAAACCCTAACGTCCCAAAGCCTCCCCCACTCCATTCTTCCCCTTCCTCCCTCCACTTGGGACACAATCATTTTAGTCAGTCTTTCGTCGCTCATCCTCTCCAAACGTCCAAACAATAGTGAGCTCTTTCAGTCAGACCGCATATGCAGTATGCCACACCTCTCTCTCTCTCTCTCTCTCTCTCTCTCTCTCTCTCTCTCTCTCTCTCTCTCTCTCTCTCTCTCTCTCTCTCTCTCTCTCCTCTCTCTCTCTCCTTCAATGGTCACCTCACCCTCCAAGCACCACATATTGTCTTCAGACTTTTTATTTCCAACATATTCACCGTATTCCGTTTTCTTTTTGCTTCCAAGACTCACATCTTCTATACCACACCGCTGTGACGACTGTACCTTTGAACATATCCATCCTTGCCCGAGCAGAGAGCGACCTCTACTTCCACGTTCTCCACAGTGCAGCCAGGACGGACGCTCCCTTACCCACCCTATGACTCACTTTAGACCCCAGGGTTCCATCCGCTATCACGTCTACTCCCAGGCACCCGAAGCACTCAACATTTCGTATCGTATGTTCGTATGTGTTTTATGAACTGATATATCCTCGAGAGAGAGAGCTAGAGAGAGCTAGAGAGAGAGAGAGAGAGAGAGAGAGAGAGAGAGAGAGAGAGAGAGAGAGAGAGGCTCACTCCTATTCATTCATTCATTCAGTCATATGTTTATCGAAATCCCGTCTTGAACACACACACACACACACACACACACACACACACACACACACACACACACACACACATTTCTATTTATCCCATCATTTGTAGACACAATCATGAGAGATGTTTACAACATGTAAACTGATGGGGGAGAAAATCAGTATTTTTCCGCCAGATTCAGTGTTGTGAGCTACTGAAAGAAATTATTCAAATTTATTTATGAAACAAAATGAAGAAAATATATTCCCATAAGACAAGAGTCCAGCCAGAGTGTCTTTACTGAGTTATGTTGACATTTACGCTTCTCTCTCTCTCTCTCTCTCTCTCTCTCTCTCTCTCTCTCTCTCTCTCTCTCTCTCTCTCTCTCTCTCTCTCTCTCTCTCTCTCTCTCTCTACGTCAGAACGATCCCAGCTTTCCATTTTCCCATCCCTCAGTGTCTGTTTCCCTTCCTACTTCCCACATATAAGCAAGCACATCTAACTACCTCGATACGTTCTTCCTCCAACTCAATCGTCGTACGTACACTAGATTTGCATCTCATCAACGCCAAAACGTCTATAGAACAATCATGTGTCATTAGTCCAAGAAAGGAATTTAGGAACCTAAATTGACAAGTACATCCAGCCCAATATACTCAAAGTAAGGTTCGAGTTCCTTTGATTTGATAAATCGACTGATTCACTTGACCGAGCGTGACCTGGTACACACATCGCAGCTGTGGTGTTGTTCTGGGAGACTTGTTGACCTCAGAAGAGTCATAAACAAGCTGAAAGGTCATGACACATGATTAAGGTCATGGCTTGTTAGTTACATTTCTGCGATCCTCAAAAAGTGTGTGTGTGTGTGTGTGTGTGTGTGTGTGTGTGTGTGTGTGTGTGTGTGTTAAGTGTTGGCACGCAGGCCATGTTCTTTTGCTATGTTAAAAGAGATGACTATGATAAAACAATGCAATCAACCCCTATGTTAGATCAAGTGTTGTTCAAGGTGCAATATTCTCGTTTGTTAACTTCATACTCACTATGCAATATGGTCCTTTGTTACCTTCGGTGCTATGTTATAGCCCACTTAACACTTGAGATATTTCCTATGTTCTCTCTAGTTTAGCTTGCTCCTGTGTTATCTAGCGCCAACATCAACCTTAACATTCTCATTCAAATCATTGATTCTGTATCTTCTTATTATAATTTGCATACTGAACATTTTCCATTCGAAATGTCTCCCTTACGACCGTGTTAAAAGCAACATAGCCATCCTAATTCACTCTAATGTGGTCCTAATTCATGTATAATGTGTTCGGTATTTTACCCTCCACTTACACCATCCTAGAAATTATTGATACTTTCTCATTATCAGGGAAATAATACTTTTGTGCAGTTAGCGCTCTGTCATGAGGGAAATTGGGTTGCTTGCCTCCAGTACATACGAGAACTGGGGTAATTAGGGGGAATGAAGTACTCCATGGATGATGAGATAAATGTGATGATACATATGATAACATGATGTGATGTTATGTTACAATGACGAAGATATATGTGATGATACATATGATAACATGATGTGATGTTATGCTACAAACGAAGATAAATGTGATGATACATATGATAACATGATGTGATGTTATGTTATTATGTTAAAATGAGGGAAACATACAGGAAATCAGTCACACAGGCAGTGTTATTTCATCTCATACAATTTAAGAATTACGTGTTCTTGCCAGCCAGATGACATGAATCGTCATGAATCAGTGACAGTTTAGAGAAAAAAGAGCATCCCAATTGGCTGGGAAGTGACATGATCTTCTCTAAGTCAAATTCAATATAGAAAACGGTAATGTAAATAAATAAGCAATATTACCAGCTTAGACACGACGTCAACCCCATAAATATTACCCTTTTTATCTTATCTTTTTCCCTTTATTTTTCAGTCTCTTTAACTGTAAGTGACGTGTTTATACGTGAGAATCTATTGCATATTAAAATTTTTCATTAACTTTAATGACACCTTAAACATAAACCATAAACACGCGAAAATGAATTTAAAGTTCGTCCTGATAACGCTGAATGACAGAGGCCATATCTTACAAGGCAAAACAGTGCTAAAGAACAATACTGGGCCTTATGGCATGACAGATATTATACTCGGTACTAAACACAGGGGAGAAAAAAGCTATTTCTACGATGCACGTTTCTGTATCAAGGACAGGTTCTTAGACACACAATATCAGATCACCAGCTTGGTGTGACCTGATGACCTGGTGACCTGGTGACCTGGAGAGCATCATCAAGGGGCAGCCACAGACGAGGACACTAGAAGAACACATCACGTGACTATTGGCCTGGGGCGAGGTGACCTGCGGATACTGAACGAAAGGCATATGAATGAGAGAGAGAGAGAGAGAGAGAGAGAGAGAGAGAGAGAGAGAGAGAGAGAGAGAGAGAGAGAGAGAGAGAGAGAGGTCGATATCCCGACTTGCCTGTAAGATACAAGAGGCCAGTAGGGAGGGTAGTTACCGGGCTCAAGCCGCCCATACCTCGCCTCTCTATCGTCTATGAGTCGCGTTTTAAGCGTGTGGCGAGTGAGGCGAGGCCCTCCCTCCCCCGCGTCCCACATAACTCTGCTGGTGTGTCTCACTCGCCTCCTCACTGAGGCAACGGGTAAGGCAAAGAGCTTAAGCTGGAGGCGTAAAGAACCCCATGAAGGCATTAAAGTCTGCGGGAAGGTCTCCAAGCTGGGAGTTATCCTCTCTACAAAAGCTTATCTGGAACGGCAAGTTAATCTTCTTAATGGCCTGCTTAAGCTAAGCTGAATATTACGTGTAAAGATGTCTTCATGGTTCCACCTGACTCACTCACCTTCAGAAAATATATGGAGCGTCTCTCTCTCTCTCTCTCTCTCTCTCTCTCTCTCTCTCTCTCTCTCTCTCTCTCTCTCTCTCTCTCTCTCTCTCAAGCCCGAGAAGGGAGCCTAAGGCTCTAAATCCATCAAATATCTTGCTTTTCTAACATAAAACAGCAATGGAAGGGGGGCAACTCGGTTCTAAGTTTCTATCATAGACTGAGTGTAAACAACAAGATGCCGTTGTTGACTGGCAACACTGACGGCTACGTAACCTCCACTCACACCAGAGCCACAGACTGGCAACACTGATGGCTACATGACCTCCACTCACACCAGAGCCACAGACTGACCTCGGATTATGACTGTTTACAACCAGTGAACATCGCCGGCATTACAAGAACGCAGTCATTAACGCTACGCTACGCAGAGTGTACAAGACTGCAGCGTCTAACTGGCGTATCTTCCGTAAAGAAGTGAAGCGTATTAAACAGACGCTTACCATCGACAACCCAAAGAGCTTCGACTTCGACACACAGCTTAAAAATTTCTTCATACAAAACACGTTCACGGTGGTAGAAACCATGACAAGCAAAACAACAACACGAATATATCACTAAACAACAAAGTCGACATAGTCATCCACCGCAGTCATCCACCACAGTCATCCACCGCAGTCATCCTCCACCACAGTCATCCACCACAGTCATCCTCCACCACAGTCATCCACCACCACATTCATCCATCACCACATTCATCCACCACCACAGTCATCCAACACCACAGTCATCCAACACCACAGTCATCCTCCACCACAGTCATCCTCCACCACAGTCATCCACCACCACATTCATCCATCACCACATTCATCCACCACCACAGTCATCCAACACCACAGTCATCCAACACCACAGTCATCCTCCACCACAGTCATCCTCTACCACAGTCATCCACCACCACAGTCATCCACCACCACAGTCATCCTCCACCACAGTCATCCACTACAGGAAGAAAAAGACAAGCAGTTTCATCATCAATAATCACTCATACCAAATTAATGAGACACATAACGAAAATCCAATATAATCAATGAATTCCACTGTGAACACGGACAGCTACACGCCCTAGCTTTGCTTCACAACCAGTGATCTCGCAATGCTACATGCACGTCCGCCTACAGGTATTACCTAGCCTGACCCAGCCACCCGCCATCATTCGTCCATGCTCCAGTGACCTCCCACACACGCTCCTGAAGATGATTGGATTAACTTATATCGAAACGGCAAGACAACCCTTGAGGACATCTTGCTCAACCTCTCCAGACATGGGAGATGAAATATTAGACAACTGGAAAAAATATATATCAGGAAAATCTCATACAGACCAATTATGTGGTCATTACGACAGAGTATGTTTCCGAGACCTGCTACCAACACACACACACACACACACACACACACACACACACACACACACACACACACACACACACACACACACACACACACACATATATATATATATATATATATATATATATATATATATATATATATATATATATATATATATATATACAAACTCATTTGTGTAAGTGCGTTGTGTATATTTAAGAACACACACCAACACTTTCCCTCCATCTTTTTCAGGGCCAATCAATGTAATGGAGTAATGACACTACAGCACCCAGTGACCTGCTAACGAGAGGTCATTATAAAATGCTATGATGATGTGAGGGTGTTTTAGTCTTGGGGAGTTAAACCCCCTCCCTGACACCCCTTGAACCCCCTAACTAAGGGAGTTAACTCCCTGTGGAGCTGTTCAGTGGTACTCGCATCCCCACTCTCTGGGATTGGAGGAAAACCATTTTACATTAAAGCAAATGTGGACATTTTTAAACAACATTTGCTTAAGGGGGTTTCCTTGGTATGGTGAGGAAACAGACGGGAAGAGGTTAAAGCAGAGGTTATGACACAGAAAGAGAGAGAATAAGTTAGGAATGATTAAGTTTAGAGAGTCAAACAGATAGGAATGAAGGGAAAGATGATATCAAGGATTATGGACGCTGAAAAGTATTCTCTAGTTTTATTTCCATCTGGGCAGAGCCAGTGGAAGGACCTGGTCCCCAGCTAAATAACAGACCTATGTACGTAGCATCTTGGACGGTGGAAAACGCAACATAATCACTAACTTCTGCCTATTATCTTGTAAATCTCGATCGTTTCCGATTACATCAGGTTCAAAGACGTCATAACAGAGCCCTTCAGTTACATAAACATGGCAGCCATAAACCTGGAACCCCCACATAATGAACATAGCAAGTCACCTTCTTAAAAACTGGTGGAATCAAAGGTTCTATTTTTTCGCCTTCCTCGATCCCCCGCTATCACCTCTCCTCCACCTCTCCCTCTCTGGCCGACGTGGCGTTGCTCTCTCTCTCTCTCTCTCTCTCTCTCTCTCTCTCTCTCTCTCTCTCTCTCTCTCTCTCTCTCTCTCTCTCTCTCTCTGCAGCTGTCATCCCTGCCACTGTTCTCGTGAGCTGTCTGCCTCCGGCTCAGTCGCTGAAGCCTGGTCAGACGCTCACCGTGGCACACGCCTGGCTGCTGCTGTCCATAGCTTTTGTGTGGAGACCAACCAGACGAGGCCTGGCCGTTATGATACCTCCTTAACCATCTTCCTCGAACAGCAAAGCCTTGGTACTTCCTTCCATCTTTCGTCTCTCTACCTTCCAATAAACATTCCATCCTTCGAAGTCAAGTATTGAAACACCTGAGAAACACAAATTTATCTCAATCTTTTTCGTATTCTTTATTTTACCTTCACGCGAAATGCCTATATTTCGAGCATGTGTTGCTGGTGCCCACTATATGGAAAATTGACACTGGTGACATTTTGTCTGTTCCAGACTTGGATGACAATATTCAATCCATTCTACAGTGGCAGGATAAATGAAAACACATTATCTATCTCATAACTAAATAGATAAAGCAACTTCGAGTCCAAGAGAAAGATGCATATGGTTAAGTGAATTACCATAGATGATATGTTACGGGATTGCTTAACGGTACAGAGAACCATCAGGCAGATTGGTGTGAGGGATCAATCCCTAGAGAGAGAGAGAGAGAGAGAGAGAGAGAGAGAGCAGTAAGGAAGTGAGGCGAGAGCCCTTGTAATCCCAATTTATTGGTGTGTATTTTAGGGGGGGCGCGCGGGGGTGCGAGGGGCTCCGTGGAGTACATGCTTATGGCAACTGTTTCATTTTATGGTGTCCAGTGGATGAGGCGAAAGATAAATAGAGGTGATAACATGACAAGCGACACAGAGGAACCAGAAGGGGGGGAGGGGGGGGGACACTCACGGGGAACCAGACGTTTAGGGAGGGGAAGGAGGAGGAGAGTAGACTGACACGTGTGGAATGATGAGATGAAAAGAGAAAACATCAGCAAGAGAGAGAGAGAGAGAGAGAGAGAGAGAGAGAGAGAGAGAGAGAGAGAGAGAGAGAGAGAGAGAGAGAGAGAGATCCTATATCGGTACGTCTGATAGGGGCCTTGTGTGCTGGGGCCTCTCATCTTGTATTACACATCTTGTGACATAGAAACCAGCAGTCGTGCTGTGCCGCGGTGGAATCATTGTAACACAGACATTACCCTTCTGGTTGTGTGGGAGGGATATAGCCTCACTGATGCCCAACACGATTCTATCTACTCAACTCTCTCTTTTCTTGACTGATTCAGGCCATAAATCTTTCCGATGAGTCTACCACTGGAGGCCGACCGTTGGCCAGGCATAAAAAAAAGAAAAAAGATTTTACATTGTATCCGTGGCAGGCGGGAGGCGAGGGGTCCATCATTGTCAGGCCAGCTGATGCTGCTATGGCAAGAAATATTTTGATCGTCAAAAACGAGTAATTTCCGTCGTTTGATCCTAGAATTCCTCTCCTTACCTTCGTCACCAACGCTGCCTGGAAAAGACAGTTTTAGCCAGAGAAAGAAGGAGATAAGATAACAGACAGAGATAAGGTCACACAAATAAACAGACATAGAGAAAAAGAGTGACAGAGAAACAGAAAAAGACGGAAATGAAAAGACAGACAGATATAGAGAGACAGACAGACAGATAAAGAGACACAATGAAGGATGAGGGTTTTGCACTTTATACATACATTCATAATTTGCATATCATTTATCGTAATTAACTTTAAAGATTAATCTTTTCTACACAATTAAACCTACTGTCTATCAACTACCAGACTATAATTAAGCCGTACTCTTTATAACCACACACAAATCTATTTCTAAATCTAGGTGACCACAATACAAACATATCCAAGTGGGTGACGCTGTAGGATTTGCATGCAAATCTGAAAGAATTTCAATCTAGCCCTTTACACCGGGAAATCGTATATCATTCAGAATCAATTGACTTCATCATAGTCGCTGTAACTGTGTAGGAACTTCGCCCCCCCCCCCCCCCCACGCCCCCGAAGTTATGAATGAGTAAGACATGAGTGAGGAGTGAGTCAACCCCTGAGACGCTCTGCATGTGCATCCAGTCAAACCCCAGAGATGCAATGTGATGGTGATTAGCCCCCAAAGACTCAATCATAACCTACAATTCCCTTCTTACAATTAACGAGTTGTTATCAAGGAGATGAAGAGAAAGCTAGACTATCTTTTCTTATCAGACCTTCAGTACTGTATATCTATTGTATCCGAAATATACGCGTATTGTTAGAACTTCTTAACCGAATCACATATTTATGGACAGTGGATCAAATCTGCCATACACTGATGAACTCCATCCACTGAACATCAAGACTAATGAAGTTCATTTCATGTGTTCTGAAATGTTTTCTTTTAACTGACTTTTTTTAAAGAAATAAATTTTGAATTTTGGTTTATTATTTGACATAACTCATGTTCATGGAGCGAATCGAAGGATGAGATGATGAAACGAGGAAGATAACATATAATAAAGCCAGTGCTCTTGGTTTTTCTCCTCTTACAATATATTTCCAAACCTAAAATCTACTTCCCTCGCTTCCATTCAGTTTACTGTCTCAGTATTTGATCCAGTCCCGAGCATTTCGCAGCCCATTAAACGAAAGAAAAATACATTTTTGTCTCAAGTTTCGAGGTGAGACACCCATTCGCTTAAAACGATTTCATGTTGCGGGGAAGCCTCTCTCTCTCTCTCTCTCTCTCTCTCTCTCTCTCTCTCTCTCTCTCTCTCTCTCTCTCTCTCTCTCTCTCCTCTCAGCACTGTGTTCCCCCTCTCTGAGGACGTGAGGCCTGAAAGATTAATTTCTCATAATAGCACAATGATTTACTGGACTCTTTACGATCAGACGAACTGCTAACGCGATAGTGTAAATGCTTTAAATATTCCATCGTTCGATGCATTGCTTATGATCTCCCCTGAAAGCAGATGACAGCGTGTAAGAGAGACGTGCGTAAGTTTTTAAGATCTCTCGTGAATACATTGTCTCAGATCTGAAATAATCCCCGAGTGAAGCAGCTTCACTGAGTCGGGGACTTGAAAGGTTCAGGGAAAGTTCCGAAAACAGAGAATCACGGATTTCGAATGAGGTATCGGAACAAGCTCTCTCTCTCTCTCTCTCTCTCTCTCTCTCTCTCTCTCTCTCTCTCTCTCTCTCTCTCTCTCTCTCTCTCTCTCACAATCCTAACGTCGTTGACATTTTTAAGCATGTGTCTGCCTCCATCCATGGGTCATAAAACTTAATTTCGAACAGCGAAGACCGAAGCACTGCAGCACTGCTGAGTTATCACTGCTTCGCTTGACAGACACACGCGAAAAGAAGCTGTGAACAGATCTGCCTCACTCGTGGTATTACTGATTTTTAGAACAAAGGTGTCGTCAGCCCGAGTAAAGAGACAG
The DNA here is from genome assembly GCF_036320965.1 of Panulirus ornatus. Lineage (NCBI taxonomy): Eukaryota > Metazoa > Arthropoda > Malacostraca > Decapoda > Palinuridae > Panulirus > Panulirus ornatus. Next base: position 1,725,223 of record NC_092280.1, on the reverse strand, counting down.
AGAAGTAAAGAAAGAAACAAGAAAAATCTCTGTCTCTCAGGAAGTAGGAATACAACACCTTAGAAAAAAAGAAAGAAAAAAGAAGACACGTCAGATCATGGCTCACGGGAGAGACAGAGTTCCAAAGTTGAGCGGTGTAAGGAAAGAAACAGACAACACAACATCCCACATCCATGTACAGACTTCCTTCAACATCAGGCAGAGCCGCTCTGCGCTCAGGAAGCCATTTACTTCCATATGTATTTTTATAATATCTCTGAATCATGGTATATGTAGCTCAACCAAAATTTCATATCTCTTTCAAAACTACCTCGAAACAAATGCATCAACTCAGTTTCCAATTACGCATCGTGAAGTATGAAGTGAGACGCGTAAATAGTCTATTATTTAATCTCAGATTGTGACCACTTAGGCTCTATGTATGAGTAGGGTCATTAACTTGAGCACCATTGAAATTGGGGTAGTCGTAAATGAACGAAAATGTGATTCTTTTCTTACGACTTGAGTATCTTTTGTTGGAATGAGAGTTGAGTGGCTGGGAGAGCAAAGTGAGAGGTTGGGAAGAGGATGTGAGAGGTTAGAGCTATATTATAAAAAAAACTCACACTGGTCCTGAGATTGCCATGGTTACCCCTTGAGTGCAACGGTACGACCCTTAGACGTTACGACCACTGAACACGACAGTACGACCCTTGAGCACAGCGGTACGACCCTTGAACACGACGTTACGACCCTTGAGTACGACGATACGACCTTTGAGCACGACTGTGCGACCGTCGGTTATGATGACCTATTCATTAACTTCACGTCAAAAGGTCAAGTCAAACATGAATATTTATTCTTTATCTTTTCATTTTTCTTCCCATTTTCATAGTGCAGTCATACGGGATCCAAAAACCTGATGTGGTTGACACATCTACTTCCTCACTCACAGGAACCTGACGGTCAATTTTTGGTCAAATTTTCTCACCAGTAGAACTTCTTGCTCCTCTTGGTTGACTGGATGATTATACTACGTCAATCTGCCAACAGTAACCACACAAACTACGCGTGGAAAAACATGGGTATCGAATGCCATATTAGAATGCCTAATCTATGTTGCCACTGGTATGTGGTTAATTCATTAGTATTCCAACATGAATATATTGATTAATGATAGTCACAACGTGATTCAGGCAGTCACGAATCACTCATTAATCAGCGATAACATTCATGAATCACAGATAAGATAACCGAGTTTATTGCCAATTACATCAATTGTATCTATAGTCAAGCACGAAAAACCCGAGCAGTTATAAGGCAAGCAAATCAGTCTGAGGAGACATATGAACGTCGAAGGGTGTGTAGGTTGTGGGATCAGATCCTGTGTATCCAGTCATCACCAGGATAAATGAGGACTTAAGTCGACCCATTCTATTCTCGTATGTTTGTATGTATTTCAAGTAGACATCGTAGCGCGATGCACCAGCGAGCGCTACAGCACCTATAACCTCTGACCTCTGCGTGGGGAAGTTCCTCTTTCAATTAGGTCATATCATCTTCCACTGACATAACTAATGGAAGACCTGAATGCAGTGTTGTCTGCTCACATAATGTAACTGAATCTGCTTAATCTGAAGGTTACAGCTGAAGCGAAATGAGGTTTTTAATGACTACGAAATTGGACGAAGATGAATTATAAAAGATGGAACACAGATTAGTGACTTTCAAGAGAGCGAGAGAGAGAGCTGCTGGGGAGGTCGTGGAAGCCAGTAAAGAGGAAAGTTAGAAGTTAATGAACAGTGTGATTGTTATGGCATATAGACCACACTGTTCCTTTGTGAAACAGTCAGAAGCAAAGGTCATTGTGAGGGAGCAGAACAAAGTCGTTAACGAAAATGAACTTTGAAGTGCATTTTAAACAAGAGGAAGGGATTAAAGGAAAATGGGAAGCAGTGTGAGCGGTTATGTAATGAGAAGTTGGAAGGAGTAAGAAACTCTGGACACAAGGCTGGTCGAAACCGTACCGAACCCTGAGTGCCTCTCTGTTGAGACAAAGGAGAAGGTGCAGCAGCTTCGACCAGGTGTTGTTCCAGGCTCCGTCCCTACCTATCAAGACTGAGGATTCGATACAGCTTCGACCAGGCATGTTCCAGGTTCTGTCTGTAGAGAGAGAGGATTCGAAGCAGCTTCGACCAGATGTTTACCGAGGGTTTTTGCCCTTGAGTGTGTACGAGTTCAGATGCCTAAGCAACATTCACAATGAAATGATGAAGTGATGGGAAGATAAAGAGAGAATGAAAGTCACTCAGGACAGGTAAACTTGTAAACACTCCTGTTGTAGTGTCAGGTAGGAACATAGAGTGGAGGTGTCGTCGTGCACTTCGAAATGAGACTGCGGGTCGCCTGCTCGAGTGCCGGTGAGTGGTTAGTGTAGCATGAGGGAGTGAAGGGGGAGGATGTTAGCCCAGGAGATCTGTCTTTAACTCCCGGGTCGAGACTGGGAAGTGTAAACAATTTAGGGAAATGAGGATAATAAAGACGAAGTGTGGAATCCTACACGAGAGTCGTCCCGTCGTGGTCAAGGGTCGTCCCGTCGTGGTCAAGGGTCGTCCCGTCGTGGTCAAGGGTCGTCCCGTCGTGGTCAAGGGTCGTTCCGTCGTGGTCAAGGGTCGTCCCGTCGTGGTCAAGGGTCGTCCCGTCGTGGTCAGGCAGGTAAGGGGAATACCAATGCTATACTGAATACGTCAAATGGTAGTGACCATATCTCCCATGTTAACTAACTCTCTTCTCCTTGTTAGACACCACCTTCCACCAACAACCTAAGACAATCCCACACCACACACACACACACACACACACACACACACACACACGCCCTTGATCGTCCTGTATATAGGGTGAGGAGCGCCCAACCAGACGACCTGAGCCGTCCTGTGTGCCTGGGAGGAGGGCCAGACCAGACCAGACCAGGTAATGAGGTCTGCCCTTAATCTGGGAAAATCTCATTTCCTCTGGGTCTATTGCGCGGAGATGTCGGCTTTTATTGCATTGGTATCGATAAGGTACTCTCTCTCTCTCTCTCTCTCTCTCTCTCTCTCTCTCTCTCTCTCTCTCTCTCTCTCTCTCTCTCTCATGTTGAATTCTGGTTTCGAAAACCTTTTCTCGATTGTGAGTGTTACGTATTGTTGGTCTTCGTGATCAGGAGCAACTCAGCCCACCAGGTTGGGATCCCTACGCTACCTTCAATACATGAACTACAAAATATATGATGTATGTAAAATGCAGTAGTAGTAGTAACACTAGTGGTAGCAGTAGTACCAGTAACACTAGTGGTAGCAGTAGTACCAGTAACACTAGTGGTAGCAGTAGTAGTAGTAACACTAGTGGTAGCAGTAGTACCAGTAACACTAGTGGTAGCAGTAGTACCAGTAACACTAGTGGTAGCAGTAGTACCAGTAACACTAGTGGTAGCAGTAGTAGTAGTAATAGTCGTAGTTGTTGTTGTTGATGTTGTAGCAGTAGTAGTAGTAGCAGTAAGTAGTAGTAATAATAGCCGTAGTAGCTAGTAGTAGTAGTAGTAGTAGTAGTAGTAGTACATGGTAGTGGTAGTACATGGTTGTAGTAATACATGGTAGCAGTAGTAGTAGTAGTAGTAGTAGTAGTAGTAGTACATGGTAGAGGTAGTCAGGAGTAAGATAATTTCTCCCTGGGGATGAAAGATGAATAATAGAGAAAAGATGATACAAGGATGAATGATAGAGACAGATGATGATACAAGGATGAATGATAGAGACAGATGATGATACAAGGATGAATGATAGAGACAGATGATGATACAAGGATGAATGATAGAGACAGATGATGATACAAGGAAATACAGAGAAAATGGATCACAGATGGCCGGCCTGTACACATGACTGACTCACATATGGGGCTCCCGCAGTGCTCAGTAAGTCAGGCACGTCCACAGCACAAACCAACTGGTCATGATGTCTGGTCATATCATGTTTGGGCTGGGACGCTGGGCTGGGACGCCCGGCTGGGATACTGCTGGTGGTCCCTGGCCTCAGCGAGCAAGGAAGCTACATATGTATATATGTACATATACATAAGAATGTGTATATGTACATACATCCATATGCGTATACATGAGTGTATATATGCATGAGGTAATTACATATCTTCTTCTTAACACAGTGCGCCTCCTACACATTACAGCTATGACACATATGTTCCCTCCATTCCTTGGCCTTTCTGCTGCAGTCAACATTTGCATTGCAGATGAAATTCTTCTCATACGTTCCATTGACATATATATCGCAGCTATACATTGATACAAAAACTCTAGGAATTCAACAGAAAAAAAAAGAGAATTTAGTTATTTGTTTAAATATCCAGTTGAAATATAGGTCCGGGAATGTAATAACACAATACTGTTTTTACTTTTGATGTATTTATCGTCGTGGGGAAACATAGTGATAGATATAGGGATAAATAGATCTATATTTCTAACATGCTGGATGAATGTGATGCAGAAGTGTGGAAGGAATGCTTCATATGTGCCATTGTTCACATCAGACGAACTGATGCTCATCTATATTTCTTTTTGAGCATGTGTTGAGGCACATACACTCCTGATGAATGTTACTCACAAAACACACAACGCATCACGTCTCAAAACCAATTTTCTTTCTGATAAAGATAACACGAAGACACTCAGCCCCATACAGAATATTAAGCGCTAGAGAGAACATGAAGAACGCTAGGGAGAACATGAAGAACGCTAGGGAGAACATGAAGAACGCTAGGGAGAACATGAAGAACGCTAGGGAGAACATGAAGAACGCTAGGGAGAACATGAAGAACGCTAGGGAGAACATGAAGAACGCTAGGGAGAACATGAAGAACGCTAGGAAGAACATAAAGAACGCTAGGGATAACACGAACGTGTAATATATAGAGTTCAAGTTATGGATGAACGCACACACACACACACACACACACACACACACACACACACACACACACACACACAGGAACCCGGCGGCACTGAACCACTGAAATGAATAATGATTTTCTAAAACTTATCCATGACCTCCCGCGGCAGCAGCAGCAGCAGCAGGAAGATCCCATGCATGAATAAATCACCTGAACATCATGCGACGACCTTCATGCAGAATAATAACCCCTTGAGAACGACGACTGAACTCCTGAAGTACGACTCCACAACCCCTTCAGTCATCAGACTCACGGATTCAGTCATCGTTCCAAAGGGAATAAGTCGTTGTAGGTTAATACGCCACATCCAGAGGTTTAAGTTATCGTACTCAAGGGGTAAAGTTGTTGTACTCAAGGAGTAAAGTTATCGCACTCAAAGGGTAAAGTTGTCGTATTACAGGGTAAAGTAGTCGTACTCAAGGGGTAAAGTTGTCGTACTCAAGGAGTAAAGTTGTCGTACTCAAGGAGTAAAGTTATCGCACTCAAAGGGTAAAGTTGTCGTATTAAAGGGTAAAGTAGTCGTACCCAAGGGGTAAAGTTATCGTACTCAAGGAGTAAAGTTGTCGTACTCAAGGAGTAAAGTTATCGCACTCAAGGGGTAGAGGTGTCGCGCTCAAGAGGTAAAGTTGTCGTACTCAAGGAGTAAAGTTTTCGCACTCAAAGGGTAAAGTTGTCGTATTAAAGGGTAAAGTAGTCGTACTCAAGGGGTAAAGTTGTCGTACTCAAGGAGTAAAGTTCTCGTACTCAAGGAGTAAAGTTATCGCACTCAAGGGGTAAAGTCGTATTCAAGGGGTAAAATAGTTGTACTCAAGGGTTAAAGTTGTCGTACTCAAGGGATAAAGTTCTCTTACTTAAGGAGTAAAGTTGTTGTACTTGGTGTCGCAATTCGCTTTACCGAAGGAAGTAAAGTAATCGAACTCAAGCAGTCTTGAAGACTAAAAAGAAAATAGATAGCGTCCGTATCGGGGAGTAAAATATTTCGGAACACCTCATTGAAACGGTAAATACCATTTCCTTGCCAGCCACGTATCGAAGACATACGACAAGTGTTTTCGTAATATGTTTAAAAATCGTTGTGAAATACGATGTAGCCGCCTTTAAGCTCACGAAATTTTGTCTGTTACTTTTCCCAGCGCTCGGATGTAAACAATCCACTCAGCGAGCGTAAAATCCCTCCATCACCCGCTTGCTGTCAGTAAGAATCGTATTTTCAGCGGTTGCATCGACGTTTACTCCCAGTTTCTTGTATATTATAGCATAATACACAGTTTTCCCCCACAGTTCATGAGCCAGGCCTATAGAAAAGTTAATTTTTCCATCGGTTTTACTCAATAGTGTAAGAGCATCTCTCGCGTGTGCTCTGGAAGGTACGAAATATATGCAGTTGTTTTTGTGTTTTTTCAGGGCGCTCAAGTCATCTCTGGCTTCCTTTACGAGGGAAAATAAGAGCAAAGGAGCAAGAGAGAGAGAGAGAGAGAGAGAGAGAGAGAGAGAGAGAGAGAGAGAGGTTGGGTGAGAAGGCACGGATTAAAGATTAGAAAAGATGAATTGTCAGTAGAAAATCAAGTGATAAAGCCAGAGAAAGGGACTATAAAGAAGAGGAAGACAAAGAGATAAGAATGAAGAAGAAAGGGGCAGAGAAAGAGAGGAACATTGCATGTAACATAGCCTCAGACCGGCAGAGATACAAACTCTTTATCCCAACGATAATGAAGCCAAGCGACTTAAATTACGTCTCACAGTAATTTTGCCAGCCTCAGACAGTGGCGCCCCTTTAAGTCTTACTCGTTTCTCTTCTATTATTTACTGTGATTTTTCCCTCATTAACGACAGTGTTACTCGTTATGTATATACTTTCACGATCACTAATTATTATACGTAGTTATGATTAAGTGTATATCAGGTGTCTGCAAGCTCCATTTTCTTTATGAGAGTCTACGAGCGCCTTTATATGTATATAAATCTTTGCTTGAAAAAAGTAAGATGGTAAAAAGAAGTGGCATCATGGATGCTATATCTTCCAAGCGTCAATTCTTTCCTCATTTTATTCAGTTGCTCCCAAGTCTCGTGTATTTCCAGAGTAAAATCCTTTACCTCTCTCTTTTTTAGAGTAAATTCAACATCGCTTATGTATATACATCTATCATAAAAGCAAATTGAAGAAAGTGGGGAAAATCTATCGTGTTGCTGATCATCCCATATATCTATATCTCCAAAATACAGCACAAGTCCTCGTTTTCCTTACTTGCTCAGGGAAGTTGTCTTAAAGTCGGCTTTCCTTGACTGTATCATGGAGAGGGAGAGAGAGAGAGAGAGAGAGAGAGAGAGAGAGAGAGAGAGAGAGAGAGAGAGAGAGAGACCCCATCCACAATTTACTCTTGGTCTGGTGCATGCAGTTAAGCTTTAAGAACTTGTATATAAAGCTAAGCTGCCACTAACGGCTGGCTGTTCCTTGCCTAACAAGCGGCAAATGGTTGTAATGACCTATTCCCACTGTTAAGCGGAAATTGTTATTGTTTATGGCATTGTTCACGCTCTAATTGGTTGAAATACTTGTAACATTACAAGGGCCATACATGTAACGCTGGTGTGTATGGTCTTAAGCATTATCTTCAACACGGGAAGAAGGTCTTGAGGGCTTTTTCGTGAGTGGTTATAACTTGATGTTGACGGCCTTAATAATTAAACCCAGGCGGTTGATAGACCTAAGACCCTAGCAACCAAACGCTCAATAAAACTAGCTATTTGCCCATTAGGCTCCGTTCTACAAAGTCTATAATACCTTGTACCTGAATATCAATTGATATCGTTCCATTTTCTATTCGTTGTGAGGTTGTATTTGTTGTGAGTATATTCTGGTGGCTGCCGGCCTCAGATAAGGTTGTGAATATTGGAGAGTTGTACTGGGAAGCTTAGTTTCTCTGCAATACACAAGGAGGCGAGGGAATCTACTTATTCATGAATATAAACTTTGCATCCTCAAATATTCATAGATAATATGTTTGCGTTCTGAAATATTCGGAGATACGACTTTTGTCTTCGTAGATATTCTCAGATGTGACCTTTGATCTCTTAAATATTCGCGAGTGTGACCCATTTGTTGACACATTCGAAGTTTTAATATAATCAGAGAAAGACATTAAGTAAACTACAGGAAGGATGCCAATATATAGTTCCTACCATTACAGAGCTTCATTGTAAGTTCTCTCCATTTTTTAACACTTTGCTGAACTTTGAATTTGCGTCCCTCTATTTTTTTTCCCCCACTATTCATGATTACTCTTCGTTGAAGTTCATCCGAACATTCCATTTTATTGAACTTCAAGAGCAACTGTTTCTTCATGAATTGAACACTCACATATTGTTCACATACGATCATCTACCCTGATTTACTTGATCGTCATCAGTAGTTCGTCATGTTCTATGATTTACAACTTTCTTTTACTTGTTTTACACGAGAGAGACATTTACACACATAACACCTTATCATCCTATGATTCATATAACGTATGTAGACAAGATAAAATCCTTCCGTCATCTGGTGCCTTTTATTTTCAATCTCTAACTCATTTTTCTCTCCTTAATATCACAAAAAAAAATTCATCTGTATGTTTTTTCCTTCTTTATTCGCCCCTGGGGAGCGGTTACGTCATATTAGACATGATCTATAGACCTGTTTCTGATGAAATTTTCTGTGCGTTTGAACTCTATAGATACTGACAAGACTTATATGCCATCAGACCCTATTATCTGTTACTTCTATATATGTCTTTCATCTTTGGTGAGGCTGTATCACTGGGAGTTCAGTCTCGTTAAAGAACTCTTCACTCTAAAGGAGTCTATATTTCCCTGCTACTTAAAGTAGCGCGGCCTTGGGCTACAGGAGCCTTTAGAAAGGTAACACCAGGACTCTCGTAAAAGAATTGTCCTAAGGGGGAATGCTGCTTCCTGTGTGGCGGGGTGGCGACGGGAATGGATGAAGGAAGCAAGTATGAATATGTACATGTGTATTCATGTATATGTGCGTGTATGGGCGTATATATATATATATATATATATATATATATATATATATATATATATATATATATATATATAAATATATATATATATATATGTGTGTGTGTGTGTGTGTGTGTGTGTGTGTGTGTGTGTGTGTGAAAGGTTGAGCCATTCTTCTGTTTTCTTGCTCTACCTCGCTGACGTGGGAAACAGCAATTAAGTATAAAACATATATATATATATATATATATATATATATATATATATATATATATATATATATATATATATATATATATATATATATATATATTTCCTGCTTTCCCCTGTCACTTGTTTGAACGTCTGTCCATTCACAATGACGTATGTATTTACATTTGTCCGCTGACCTGTATTTGTTTTTTGTAGGTAAATATGCCTATGAAATTATATGGATGTGTGCTCGTATTTGTGAGACACAGGAAGAGGGAGAGAGAGAGAGAGAGAGAGAGAGAGAGAGAGAGAGAGAGAGAGGGTAGCTCCATTTAGAGTGACAGTACTAAACCTGTGTTCTGACTAACGAAAATTTTTTATGTTCGCCACTTTTTTTTTCTTTTCTTTTTCTTTTCGTATTCGTCTCGTCTACGTAGACCTGAGTCAGTGTGTGGTGAAGAGATCGGAGGGAGGAGAGGGGAAACCTCATCATTTGTTTGTGGTGAATATCATCACCGGGAGCAGGTTTCTGGCGCCTGACAGGGAGGGAAGGAAAGAGGGAGGGTCTAAAGATGGACCCTGTCACCACCACCTGATACCATAAAGTTATTACCACATTACGTTCGAGATAGCAGCAAGCACAGGGTATGAACTCACCCACACCAAGGTCTGCCAAGATATATTCCTTCCTAGCTGTTAACATAGCACTTCTGTCACTGCTAGCCCCACTAGGAGGGCTTGGCACTGCTAGCCCCACGAGGTTTGCTTGGCACTGCTAGCCCAACGAGGAGGGCTTGCCACTGCTAGCCCCACTAGGAAGGCTTGCCACTGCTAGCCCCTTGAGGAGGGCTTGGCACTGCTAGCCCCACGAGGTTTGCTTGGCACTGCTAGCCCCTTGAGGAGGGCTTGGCACTGCTAGCCCCACGAGGAGGGCTTGCCACTGCTAGCCCCTTGAGGAGGGCTTGGCACTGCTAGCCCCACGAGGAGGACTTGGCACTGCTAGCCCCACGAGGTTTGCTTGGCACTGCTAGCCCCACGAGGTTTGCTTGGCACTGCTAGCCCCACGAGGAAGGCTTGGCACTGCTAGCTCCACGAGGTTTGCTTGGCACTGCTAGCCCCACGAGGTGGGCTTGCCACTGCTAGCCCCACGAGGAAGGCTTGGCACTGCTAGCCCCAAGAGGTGGGCTTGCCACTGCTAGCCCCACGAGGAGGGCTTGGCACTGCTAGCCCCAAGAGGTGGGCTTGCCACTGCTAGCCCCACGAGGAAGGCTTGGCACTGCTAGCCCCAAGAGGTGGGCTTGCCACTGCTAGCCCCAAGAGGTGGGCTTGCCACTGCTAGCCCCACGAGGTTTGCTTGGCACTGCTAGCCCCACGAGGTTTGCTTGGCACTGCTAGCCCCTTGAGGATGGCTTGGCACTGCTAGCCCCACGAGGTTTGCTTGGCACTGCTTGTCCCACAGTGTAGGCCCAGGGCTGTAGCCTCATCCTGTGAGGGAACGTTTGTGTACCCCAAGGTGTGTGTGTCACCACATAACCCGTCCGTACATCAAGACTGGCAGACTACTGCAGTGCGCAGTGCGTGTAGCGTTGTTTAGATATCAACAAACACATAACAAGACGTATGCAAATGAGCAAAAAAACAGACATGTTTGACTCGTGATTTAAATCCTAAGATTCAAATGTCCTCCAGAGCCTAAATCACCTCTAAATGTTTGAATCCCTTTAAATGTTTAAATCCCCCACGAATTAGAATCTCCTCCAGGGTTTAAATGGTCTCCAGAGTTTAGATTCTCTCAAGAGTTAAATCTCTCTTGGGTTTAATAAATCCCCTTGATGATTTAAATCAACGCTTGGATTTAAATCTCCCCAGGTATCAGGACGACCCCCCCCCCACCCCCCCAATTTTATCTACGCTACCAATATGCAAATAAGTCTCCTGGTATGTGATGGTCAACCAATATACTTTACCTTAATGACCACATAATTTCCCTGGCCACTAATATTGTAGTAGTAATTAAACGGGGCCAGACGCTTCCCTGTCACTTTTCATTTTTCCTCATTCTATCACGTGAGGCTATTTATGTAACCTCCTCGATATAGCACGATCAATGCCCGGATTTTGCAGTTCACTCAGGATTAGATAAAAAAGAAAGGTGGGTCGGGGTTGGCCCTCCACCTCTGCTGTGTTCGTGGACACTAATAACCGACTACGCAGTTCATCTGACTTCATTCTAAATGCAAATTGCAAGTGGGAATTCCTTCTCCAGACAATACACCTTCGTGCACTCTCTCTCTCTCTCTCTCTCTCTCTCTCTCTCTCTCTCTCTCTCTCTCTCTCTCTCTCTCTCTCTCTCTCTCTCTCCCTCTCTCTCTCCCTCTAAACTTAATGTGAGAGGCCATCTTATCTTGGCATATCTGGAACTTACGTTTTCATAAATTTTTTCCTCTTAAAATGCATAACACAAATGCACAGTGTTCTAAGTCTTGATTCTGTATGTAAATGCGTGAGGACCGATTTCTGTCTCCGCTTCAAGTACGACTTAAGTGGGAGGTAAAGTCTCCCCTGTGAGGATGACTCGAGGCTCATGTGGATGAGTCCTAGGGCTCGCTGAGAAGCGTTCTGGGACGGGTCCTGGGACCTCACTAACGGTCCTGAGACACAAGCATCTATACCCAAGGGTGAGTGGAGGAGGACCCAGGTGTGGGTGGAGGAGGACCCAGGTGTGGGTGGAGGAGGACCCGAGTGTGGGTGGAGGAGTACTCGAGGGTAGGTGGAGGAGGACTCGAGGGTAGGTGGAGGAGGACTCGAGGGTAGGTGGAGGAGGACTCGAGGGTGAGTGGAGGAGGACCCGAGGGTGGGTGGAGGAGGACCCGAGGGTAGGTGGAGGAGGACCCGAGTGTGGGTGGAGGAGGACCCGAGTGTGGGTGGAGGAGGACCCAGGTGTGGGTGGAAGAGGACCCGAGGGTGGGTGGAGGAGGACCCAGGTGTGGGTGGAAGAGGACCCGAGGGTGGGTGGAGGAGGATGTTGGAGGATGGTTGGGGTAGTTAGGACTGAGGTGGTGAGGACTGATGTGTGGAGGAGAATGTGGGAGGCAGGAAGAACCCTGGGCCAGTCGTCCTACACAGGATCAAGGCGTCTTCTTCTTTCCTTCTTGTCTTCCCGTTTTCCTCTTATCTTATCCTTCATTTATTCTTTCTCTCTTTTCGTATTTTCTATATTTCTTTCTAGTTTATATTTCTTTATTGGCTCTATTTCATCATCTCGTTTCCTTTTGCTTTAATTCTTTTCTCTTCCATTTTTCTTTCATACTTCATTTATCTCTCTTTCATTCCCATCTTTTTCCTCTTTTCTCTATTTATTTTTTCTTCTATAATCATTTCTTTCTCTATTTTGTCTATATTTTTTCTCCTCCTCCTTTTCCCCCGCCAGGGTCTGGGGCTGACGGGGTGACCCTTCCCCCCGCCCCACACTGCCCCACACTGCCCCCCGGGTCGTCCCTGGGGGAGTTCCCCTGGTGTGCCGGACGCGGACCCTAACAGGTCGCTAGGGCGCGATGGCTCTTGCTGCCTGCAACGCAGCGGCTGTTGCCTGGTGCTGTGGAGGCCCCCGCCGCAGCCACAGCCGCAGCCGCTACGCCGCAGGACGCGGGTAAATGGCCTCCAACTCTGGTGTAGTGAGGGAGGTTCGTGTTAAAAGGCCAGACACACGATGCAGGGCGCTACACATCTGGTGTGGGCGACGATGATGGCTTCTTGAAAAGAACATTTGTCCCACACAGGCTGAACTCTCTCTCTCTATCTCTCTCTCTCTCTCTCTCTCTCTCTCTCTCTCACACACACACACACGTTGCCATGCCATATATCCCCCTGCATGAGCCCCGGTCAGGTCATGGGGGGGCGAGGCAGGCAAGACTCGTCCCTGTGATCACATCACGTGATCACCCCTGACGCTGACGATAGGCCATGCTAACGACGCGTATGACGTCACGTTATAACGAAGCGTATAGTGTACTTTGTGCTTCATGGCCTCGTTGTTTCTATGGGGGATTAGGTCAGAAGTTATGGCTGAAGCTAAATGGAACCCCGGGATTTTATAGAGTGTAAAAGGGGGTGAGGGTGATTACTTACTTCCTGTTTCATTAGTGGGCTAACCCACTTGCCTCACAGGAGACTCCTGGCTCGAATGATGGAGAGTCACATGTGTAAAGCGAGCGCGGGTTCGAGGAAGGAAAGTTTGTTTTCCACAAAAATGCTTTGAGGTGGGTATGAGACATTTCCATACGTGATAAAGATTTGTGAAGAAGCTGAGTCTCAAAATGAATCTCTATACTTTTAGCTGATTGGATGGGGTTCTCCAGGTGAGATAAGTGGCAGGAACACCTCGTCATTCGTCACGAGGTAAAGACGCAACACTTTACGTGTAAGTGTTAAGTGTGTCTGTAGCTGGGAGCCTTAGTGGATCAGCCTCGACCAGAAACTGATGATCGTTGGAGAGCTGAAAGTTCTTGGGAAGACAACGTGATTAATGCATGAACTTTCAACCTTCCCTGCTTTCATTCCGGTCTGTTTTCGTTCCAGTCTGCTTTCATTCCTGTCTGCTTTCATTCCTGTCTGCTTTCATTCCTGTCTGCTTTCATTCCTGTCTGCTTTCATTCCAGCCTGCTTTCATTCCTGTCTGCTTTCATTCCTGTCTGCTTTCATTCCTGTCTGCCTTCATCTTCCAGTGTTAACAACCGTTCAGAAAGTGAT